>NC_064615.1:229734148-230037178 GCF_023898315.1 Schistocerca nitens | reverse complement strand
TCAAAGCTTTATAACAAAATTATTCTTTCAAGAGAAGAGCAGTCATTTGCATATAAAAAGAACGACAATATTTCTACGTGAAACACATTTACCAGACAGGAAATTCTTACGCACGCATAATGTACATACAGTCTGACAATAATTGAATAGTAAGGAAAAAAGTGAACTGGTTAAGAAGTATGCCGTTCACACATTTTATTCAACATGTAAACGTTACTATAGATATTCGGATTTAGCGTATGACATGTTTAATATGCGTGCTATCCTTGGCGATGATGTGGCGCAGACGAATAGCGAAATTCTGCATGTCTCGCTGAAGTGTCGGAACATCGACGCTGTCGATGACCTCCTGATGACTTTTCAGTTCAGCAATGGTTTTGGGGTTATTGCTGTATACCATCTATTTAATATAGCCCCACAAAAAGGGAGTGGCATGTGTTCATATCCGGAGAATATGGCGGCCAATCGAGGCCCATGCCAGTGGACTATGGGTGCCCCAGAGCCAGAATGCGGTCCCAAAAGTGTCCCTCCATTGCATCAAACACTCTCTTGCTTCGATGGGGTCGAGCTCCGTCTTGCATGAATCACATCTTGCCGAAATCAGATTCACTTTGGATAATGGGCATGAAATCAACTTCCAAAACTTTCACTAACCGTTCGGTAGTCATTGTGCCATAAAGGAATCTCTGAACTATTATTCCGTGACTGGACATTGCACACCACACAGTCACCCGTTGAGGGGGAAGAGATTTCTCCATCGCGAAATGCAGATTCTCAGTTCTCCAAATGTGCGAATTTTGTTTATTGACGAACCCGTCCTAATGAAAGTGGGCTTCGTCGCTAAACCAAACCATATTCACATCAAAGTCCTGTTCATCAGTTCTATGGACAACAGTGTTGGCGAAATACAACCGCTGTTCCATGGCTCTGGGGCTTAATGACTGATGGGTTTGAATTTTGTGTGGGAAGAGACGTAGGTCTTCAACAACAATTATTTGTCGCAGTGTCTCCCGGTTGATTCCCAACTGTTGTGGAGCTCCTCTGATCGATTTCCTGGGGCTGGTATGAAACACAGTGCATGTCTTCTCAAAGTTTTCAGATGTATTCGTCCTTTTTGGACGACCGACTTTGCCAACACTGTCATCACTCATCACGATGAACACTACCCGTTCCCTCAAACTTACGAATCAAATTCTTGATTGTTAGCACCCTTGGATCGGTTGTCTCCAGTTTGAACTCGGCCGGAAGCTTCCTTTGAGCCACAGCTGAGCTGTTATTGCTTGCATAGAAGTCTTCACAAGCGCTACACGCTACCGTGACATTATCACGTGCAAATGGCCGACAACAAGAAGGCGCGTGCGCATGCCCATACTAAACCCCATCAAGCTTGCGGCCAAATATGCAGTTTGAACGCCCTAACGCAAACCGTTCAGGAGTTACGACGATTTTATTTCATATAGTTCGATAACTGTCACCCTGTAACAACACTTCACGCTTAGTTTGTCATTGAAGGTACACGGATATAATCGATAGCGAATTCTCCTGACAGAAACGATGTAATAAGTAAATGTAGTGCTGTTACATTACAAACTGTAGCAGATGATTTCTCTTAACGAAGACCTAACATTTATTTTTATAATTAGGAAGAACGCAGCGCCCGTTAAAGTCGGAGTAGTTTTCGCGTCTGTGGTTAGGATGTCTTTGAAAGACGGTAACTCTTCACGTAAAACCTATTCCTAAAGCACTTGATGACGCCGTTAAGATATTCTATCGAAACACCGAACACTCTGAAACCTGAGGACTTCGCATACGCCGCCCAATAGCACTCAAGCAAATACAGGTACCACAAAAGTACCGACTCTGCAAATGAACTTGAGCCATCTGAAGCGAATGCAGTGTTCGTTACGTAAGCTCGGTGAGTCAGTTGCTTGTCCCTCGTGTCTCGCGGTAACGTTAAAACGTCCAAGAGGAAAGAAACGAACCGGCCCCAGGGGTCACGGGTGACTAACGGCAAGTGGTCCTAAATTGCGGACACGGTGCGGAGAAACTCACACGATTGGCCGCACACGGCTGAGAAAGATGACGTACGTGACAAACCGACAAAGCGTTTCATCAGGAACAATAAGGGCAAATTTGATGTGGGACACACGGGAGAACTAATGAACAATACTCTGGCGAGTGGGTGGAAGATAGTAACACGGCTGAAATTTGGTGTGGCGTTGTTCTTAAACTTGATCTCACACGGTCAAAACTAGGGTGCTTTTCTTTCTTAGCGAAACTTTGTCATGGGCAATTAGTCTCCGTAATACACGAGTGCTTTTGAAATATCCTGTTCACCTCATCACTTGTCTCAAAATGGTGTCGAGCGGAACACAATTACCTGCCAATATATTTGATAAGTACATCGCCCGCTATGATAATTGAAATGAACGTCGCGTTGAAGTGTGACGTGGTGCACCAACATGTGCACAAAAAACAATTACTAAGTGTAAGTCATCTCAAGATGGCCTTTCCTTTTTATTCTCGCTCTAAGTATAGCAAAGCAAATATCTCATAGCTCCTAGAATCCTCTTATGCCACGTTCAGAAGAATACTACGAAATTTATCCAGGACGCTCCTATCGATATTAGATACGTAATCATGGAAATGTATTCGAAAACATCGATTAAACCATTTTATTTTCTGTATTCTGGCACTCAAACACATCCATTGCAAGAGGTCTTCGTATTTTTGTGGTAGTATGCTGCCGAAATCTACCTATGTAACAAAAGAAATGTAGTTTCTGCTGACGGCGCGCACAGGTTGTAAATATTTAAAGAAAATCTTTGGATTTATTCACGAATGTATGTGAGGTCGTGCCAGTACTCACACTGAAGATTGAAATGTAGGCTCAGCCCCAGATAATGCTAAAGCACTGAAAATTATTGCTTTCCATTGTGGCAGGGAGCTATGGCAACCAGTTTAGAATTATTTCAGAATAACAACAGTCTCGTTGTGAAAGTATTTAACGTCAATGACGCGTTTAACCCTCTTGGAGCATCATCAGATTGTGTAAAAGTAGCTGGATATGAAACCCATTCGTCATATAGCCACATAAAGTGGAAAATGGTAGGGCTCATACCGCGTTTATTGTATAAGCGTAATTTTATTTTTTACGACTATGGCGGTGTCAGCTGGTGTGGTCAACGTTAACTCTGGATGTTATATGTCTGTATAAAAGATGGATTTCATATCCAGTTACTGTTGCGTCCATTTTTATGGGTATATGACGGATGGGTTTCATATCCAACTACTTTTACACAATCTGATGGTGTCCCAAAAGGGTGAAAAACGTCATCGACATTAAATAATTTCGAAACCAAGACTGTTTTTATTGTGAAATAAACTTAAGTACTAATTTAACCTTTTTTGGAGGTCTTGCTTTCAACATCAGAAATATCTAAACACAAGAAACTTCATTGTATGGAGTATATTTGCATACGTTCAGGCACGCCAAGTTATTACAGTAATCTCATTTTTATGCATAGGGAAAAAATCTACAATCCCCGAAAGTCAATACAAATTTCGTGGTCACTTTCTTTAAGAAGAGGACTTCGTTACAAGGGATGTTACCACGGGTGTTGAGCTACAGTGGGACTTCCTCGTCCCTCGTATCCTCTCTCTGCACAGAGTTTATTGTTTTATCATACCACCGACTACATTTTCAGAGGGAAGAATGATGCCGACCGCTCTGGTTGCCTGCCAGCTGTTTCTGCAGTACTTGCTAACAACTAATTCTTATACTTTCTTTAATATTATTTTCATCACTTGCAGTGATTTATGCTGTAATAGGCTTACGCTCCCTGATTCCCAGCACGACCTTAACGTAAAAATACTAAATTTTCCGTTATTTGACCCATTACTTTTAAAGACAATTTCAAAATCGTGCATCCCACGAGACTTGATTGCGAAATTTCTATTTTACTGCTACGTACTCAACCTGATATGTACAAAAGTATACGTTAACTCCGTTCACACTCCCTGATGGGACAATCTATGCCGGCCGACCGCCATATCGTCCTCCACCAATGGCGTCATTGGATACGGTATAGGAGCCTTCATCAGGCGGCGAGGAAGCCAACGGGCATATACCTTTGAGTACCCCAATTATTGAACAACTGTGTCAGCATTACCAGCAGAGAAGTCCAGTTGTGCAGCGGGTTGTTTGATCATGATCCGTCGATGATCTCGAATGAGAGTTGTACGCACGTCCCAACATTGTAGGTCACACCTGTGTGCTGCCGACAGGCACGAGGGATGTCGGGTAGGTTTGCAGACCTTGCTACAATGATGAAAGACGCCTCGCACAACGACTCACCGTGCTTTTGATCACTGCCAGCTCACCATAGAGATTCTGCAAGCGTCTACGAATATTTCCGGTGCTCTGGTTTTTCCCCAAAAGAAATTTAATGACAGTTCTCTGCTTTGAAGACACCTCCACTACAGACGCCATGTTTAAGGCTACGTACAGCAGCGCCAGCTATCGGAAATTCATGAAACTATCGGGGCTGAAGCTGGAATATTCTATGATTCCCACAAAAAATTCCACATATATTCAAGTGAAACTGGTCGAGAAAAAATGTGTTGCATTACTTATCGGAAGTCCCTCCTAGATTGAAAAAAGGCAATCCTATTTGTATAGCACCTGTACATTAACAAAAAACTTTTGACAGTGTTAACTCGAATACAGTGTGTGAAATTTTGAAGATAGCAGAGGGACTGTACATGGAGCAAAGGATTATTTACAAGTTCCACAGAAACCAGACTGCAGTCGTGAGAGTTCAAGAACATGAACGGGAAGCAGCAGTTAAACAGAATGTGTGACAGTGCCGTAGCCTAACTCTGATTTATTCAACCGTTTCAATGAGCAAGTAGTAAAGGAAATCATCCATGAATTTGGAAATGCAATTGAAGTTTAGTATGTGAGGAATAATTACTGTGGTGTGTTGAAAAGAGGATGGACATCAAGAAAAGTGAAACAATAGTAATGGAATGTAGTGGAATTAAATGACGTCATGCTAAGGGAACTGGGTTAAGAAATGAAATACTAGGAGTAGTAGACAAGTTTGCCATTTGCGGTGCAGACTACTGTCACTGACAATGACAGATGTAGAGAGGCCTTCGCAAAAAAAGTGTTTGTGAAAAGAGAAGTATTTTAAAATCTTTCAGATTTTATGAAGTCATTTTTGAAACTTTTTCATTGAAGTGTAGTCTTTTAAAGACGTGAAAACAGGAAGAGCAGCAAAGCTTTTGTAATGTGGTACTACTGTGGAATTAGATTGGCATTTAGGAATTTTCACTGCGAAAATTTGCGAAAAAGATATTTACGACAGAATGCCTACCATGAAGATACTTTCAGTTTAACAATGCTGGGAAGTGTGTGCGTGTATGTGTTTATGTGTGTGTGTGTGTGTGTGTGTGTGTGTGTGCGGGGAATTTCAGACTGAGAGGCCTGAGTACAGTAAGCAGTTTCTAGTCTATGTAGGTTTCAGCAGTTACACAAAGATGAGCTCCATCCAGTCTTCGCACTGAAGACCAACCGCCTATAACGACTTTTAACTGTCCATAAGCTCTTTATCTAATAGGTAACGTCTTACCACACAGAAGTTGCCCGAAATTCGAGCAAATTGCATTAAATAGTTTACCGGCACTCCAAACTTTGCGAAATATCCATTACCTTTACGAGAAGCGCAAAGTGCGCAATGTGCTACCGCTGCTCAGGGAGCAGTTCTGAAGAAGGTAGTGTAGAATCGCATGGGAGTTGAGAACATTCAGCTCCTCTCCGAATATAATGCACCGGCCTTGGGGCGTCACACTTAACTGCTTCTGTGTTCTGTTAAACGGCTACAAGTTTCGTGCTTACTCGAATTGGGGATATGAAAGTTAATTACCTTCCTACAGCAGCTTCAAGGTTTATTTAAAGGCACACACCTGCAGCTCTGTAAGGTAGGACTTTAATAAAGTTTTTTACGTGAAACGTAAAACTTGAGCACCTCCGACGATGATGGCCTTACACTCGTGAACTGACTGCAGCGCTTCGTTTTCATTAAGTTCCACCCTCACAAATTCAGTTCAGTTTAAGGGCTGTTCAGCCGGCCGCGGTGGTCTAGCGGTTCTGACGCTGCAGTCCGGAACCGCGGGACTGCTACGGTCGCAGGTTCGAATCCTGCCTCGGGCATGGGTGTGTGTGATGTCCTTAGGTTAGTTAGGTTTAAGTAGTTCTAAGTTCTAGGGGACTTATGACCTAAGATGTTGAGTCCCATAGTGCTCAGAGCCATTTGAACCATTTTTAAGGGCTGTTCAATTTTGGTGATACAACAAAGCGGTAGATATGGTGCAATTATAATCTTCTATATGATTGTCCCCTATCAAGGCTATAAAACCAACATTGCATCCATGCACAAAACAATGATTTGCTTAACTTCTTTTTTCTTTTTCTTTCCTAAGCTTCATATTCACTTCCGTAGGCTGAATGTTCTGTCTGCCCCCCCCCCCCCCCCCTCGCCAAAACCCAACCTACCTTTTTTACGCAATTTTTGTAATTATGCAAGTAGTTTTAATAAAGACAAGGCGCTATTGAAAAATATTGCTTAAAACTATGTTGAATAATAATATAGCACACAATAAATGATACAACGAGATGAGAAATTACACTCCTGGAAATGGAAAAAAGAACACATTGACATCGGTGTGTCAGACCCACCATACTTGCTCCGGACACTGCGAGAGGGCTGTACATGCAATGATCACACGCACGGCACAGCGGACACACCAGGAACCGCGGTGTTGGCCGTCGAATGGCGCTAGCTGCGCAGCATTTGTGCACCGCCGCCGTCAGTGTCAGCCAGTTTGCCGTGGCATACGGAGCTCCATCGCAGTCTTTAACACTGGTAGCATGCCGCGACAGCGTGGACGTGAACCGTATGTGCAGTTGACGGACTTTGAGCGAGGGCGTATAGTGGGCATGCGGGAGGCCGGGTGGACGTACCGCCGAATTGCTCAACACGTGGGGCGTGAGGTCTCCACAGTACATCGATGTTGTCGCCAGTGGTCGGCGGAAGGTGCACGTGCCCGTCGACCTGGGACCGGACCGCAACGACGCACGGATGCACGCCAAGACCGTAGGATCCTACGCAGTGCCGTAGGGGACCGCACCGCCACTTCCCAGCAAATTAGGGACACTGTTGCTCCTGGGGTATCGGCGAGGACCATTCGCAACCGTCTCCATGAAGCTGGGCTACGGTCCCGCACACCGTTAGGCCGTCTTCCGCTCACGCCCCAACATCGTGCAGCCCGCCTCCAGTGGTGTCGCGACAGGCGTGAATGGAGGGACGAATGGAGACGTGTCGTCTTCAGCGATGAGAGTCGCTTCTGCCTTGGTGCCAATGATGGTCGTATGCGTGTTTGGCGCCGTGCAGGTGAGCGCCACAATCAGGACTGCATACGACCGAGGCACACAGGGCCAACACCCGGCATCATGGTGTGGGGAGCGATCTCCTACACTGGCCGTACACCACTGGTGATCGTCGAGGGGACACTGAATAGTGCACGGCACATCCAAACCGTCATCGAACCCATCGTTCTACCATTCCTAGACCGGCAAGGGAACTTGCTGTTCCAACAGGACGATGCACGTCCGCATGTATCCCGTGCCACCCAACGTGCTCTAGAAGGTGTAAGTCAACTACCCTGGCCAGCAAGATCTCCGGATCTGTCCCCCATTGAGCATGTTTGGGACTGGATGAAGCGTCGTCTCACGCGGTCTGCACGTCCAGCACGAACGCTGGTCCAACTGAGGCGCCAGGTGGAAATGGCATGGCAAGCCGTTCCACAGGACTACATCCAGCATCTCTACGACCGTCTCCATGGGAGAATAGCAGCCTGCATTGCTGCGAAAGGTGGATATACACTGTACTAGTGCCGACATTGTGCATGCTCTGTTGCCTGTGTCTATGTGCCTGTGGTTCTGTCAGTGTGATCATGTGATGTATCTGACCCCAGGAATGTGTCAATAAAGTTTCCCCTTCCTGGGACAATGAATTCACGGTGTTCTTATTTCAATTTCCAGGAGTGTATATGATAGCGATCTGCACATATAAAGATGGCGGTAGTATCATGGGTACAAGGTATAAAGGAGCAGTACGTTGGGGGAACTGTCATCTGTATTCAGATGATTCATGTGAAAATGTTTCCTACATAGTGATGGCAGCACGAGGGGAATTAACAGACTGAACGCAGAATGATTGTTGGAGCTATATGCGTGGGACAACCCTTTTGGAAATCATTGGGGAATTCAATATCCCGAATCCATAGTGTCAAGGTCGTGCCAAAATAACGCAGTGACCGAAAGCCTTCACTTAACGACCGAGAGCAGCGGCGTTTGTGTGGAGTTGTCAGTGCTAACTGCAAAGAAACACTGCGGGAAATATTCGCAGAAAAGAATTCAAATGGCTCTGAGCACTATGGGACTTAACTTCTGAGGTCATCAGTGCCCCAGAACTTAGAACTAATTAAACCTAACTAATCTAAGGACATCACACACATCCAAGCCCGACGAAGAAAAGAATGTGGGAAGTACGAAAAACATACCCGTTAGCACAGTACGGCGAAATATGGTGTTAATGGGCTGTTGTAGCAGACGACCGACGTGAGTGCCTTTGGTAACAGCACGACATCTCCTGCAGCGCCTCTCCTGGACTCGTGACCATATCGGTTGGACTCTAGACGACTGAAAACCCGTGGCCAGGTGAGATGAGTGACGATTTCGTTTGGTAACAGCTGATAGTAGAGTTCGAGTGTGATGCAGATCCCACGAAGCGTTGGACCCAAGTTGTCAAGAAGGCACTGTGCAAGCTGGTGGCGGCCCCATGTGGGGTGGACTGTGTTTACGAGGAGTGCACTGGATCTTCTGGTCCAACTGAACCAATCGTTGAAAATCGTTATGTACGGCTACTTGGAGACGATTTGCAGCCATTCATGGAATTCATGTTCCCAAACAGGGACGAAATTTTTATCGATGACTTTGCTTCATGTCATCGGGTCACAGCTGTCCGCGAATGGTTTGAAGCACATTCTGGACGATTTGAGTGAATGATATGGCCACTCAGATCGCCCGACGCCAACCCCATCGAGCATGTATGGGACATAATCGAGAGGTCAGTCCGTGCACAAAATCCTGCACCGCCAACACTTTCGCAACTATGTACGGCTATAGAGGCAGCATGGATCAGTATTTCTGTTGAACCAAAGCCACGTCGAGTTGCTGCAGTACGTCGAGCAAAAGGAAAGCCGACACGTTATTAGGAGGTATCCAGTGACTATTGTCACCTCAGTATGTATCATTATAGTAATTAAATTAAATTTTTTAATCTATCTAAAATTTCAAGTATAGCTTCATGTGCCGGGTGGTCAAAAAGTCAGTATAAATTTGAAAACTGAATAAATCACAGAATAATGTAGATAGAGAGGTACAAATTGACACACATGCTTGGAATGACATGGGGTTTTATTAGAACCGAAAAAAAATACAAAAGTTCAAAAAATGTCCGACAGATGGCGCTTCATCTGATCAGAATAGCAATAATTAGCATAACAAAGAAAGACAAAGAAAAGATTATGTTCTTTACAGGAAATGCTCAATATGTCCACCATCATTCCTCAACAATAGCTGTAGTCGAGGAATAATGTTGTGAACAGCACTGTAAAGCATGTCCGGAGTGGTGTGGCATTGGCGTCGGATGTTGTCTTTCAGCATCCCTGGAGATGTCGGTCGATCACGATACACTTGCGACTTCAGGTAACCCCAAAGCCAATAATCGCACGGAATGAGGTCTGGGGACCTGGGAGGCCAAGCATGACGAAAGTGGCGGCTGAGCACACGATCATCACAAAACGACGCGCGCGAGAGATCTTTCACGCGTCTAGCAATATGCGGTGATTCTAATAAAACCCCATGTCATTCCAAGCACGTGTGTCAATTTTTACCTCTCTATCTACATTATTTCGTGGTTTATTAAGTTTTCAAATTTATACTGACTTTTTGATCACCCGATATATTTTGTTGCTTATTGCAGATACTGTCCAAGTGTTTCAGTACAATTATAATAAACAACAGATCTGAACCTCATAAAATATTAAGTACACAAATTATTTATTGTAAATGATAGAAACTGGCTGTAATGAGGAGGGAAAAACACTTTTACGTTTGTTTATGCGAGGTTTCAACTTAGATGAACAGAGCACATGTGCTGACAAATCCCCTATTGTGATTATTATTATTATTATTAATCAGGTACAGAACTTTTATTCACAGTTCTTTTTTATTTGCACAGCACATCGTGCCACCCAACTGTGAATTGTGCCAGCTGATATACACTCCTGGAAATTGAAATAAGAACACCGTGAATTCATTGTCCCAGGAAGGGGAAACTTTATTGACACATTCCTGGGGTCAGATACATCACATGATCACACTGACAGAACCACAGGCACATAGACACAGGCAACAGAGCATGCACAATGTCGGCACTAGTACAGTGTATATCCACCTTTCGCAGCAATGCAGGCTGCTATTCTCCCATGGAGACGATCGTAGAGATGCTGGATGTAGTCCTGCTTGCCATGCCATTTCCACCTGGCGCCTCAGTTGGACCAGCGTTCGTGCCGGACGTGCAGACCGCGTGAGACGACGCTTCATCCAGTCCCAAACATGCTCAATGGGGGACAGATCCGGAGATCTTGCTGGCCAGGGTAGTTGACTTACACCTTCTAGAGCACGTTGGGTGGCACGGGATACATGCGGACGTGCATTGTCCTGTTGGAACAGCAAGTTCCCTTGCCGGTCTAGGAATGGTAGAACGATGGGTTCGATGACGGTTTGGATGTACCGTGCACTATTCAGTGTCCCCTCGACGATCACCAGTGGTGTACGGCCAGTGTAGGAGATCGCTCCCCACACCATGATGCCGGGTGTTGGCCCTGTGTGCCTCGGTCGTATGCAGTCCTGATTGTGGCGCTCACCTGCACGGCGCCAAACACGCATACGACCATCATTGGCACCAAGGCAGAAGCGACTCTCATCGCTGAAGACGACACGTCTCCATTCGTCCCTCCATTCACGCCTGTCGCGACACCACTGGAGGCGGGCTGCACGATGTTGGGGCGTGAGCGGAAGACGGCCTAACGGTGTGCGGGACCGTAGCCCAGCTTCATGGAGACGGTTGCGAATGGTCCTCGCCGATACCCCAGGAGCAACAGTGTCCCTAATTTGCTGGGAAGTGGCGGTGCGGTCCCCTACGGCACTGCGTAGGATCCTACGGTCTTGGCGTGCATCCGTGCGTCGCTGCGGTCCGGTCCCAGGTCGACGGGCACGTGCACCTTCCGCCGACCACTGGCGACAATATCGATGTACTGTGGAGACCTCACGCCCCACGTGTTGAGCAATTCGGCGGTACGTCCACCCGGCCTCCCGCATGCCCACTATACGCCCTCGCTCAAAGTCCGTCAACTGCACATACGGTTCACGTCCACGCTGTCGCGGCATGCTACCAGTGTTAAAGACTGCGATGGAGCTCCGTATGCCACGGCAAACTGGCTGACACTGACGGCGGCGGTGCACAAATGCTGCGCAGCTAGCGCAATTCGACGGCCAACACCGCGGTTCCTGGTGTGTCCGCTGTGCCGTGCGTGTGATCATTGCTTGTACAGCCCTCTTGCAGTGTCCGGAGCAAGTATGGTGGGTCTGACACACCGGTGTCAATGTGTTCTTTTTTCCATTTCCAGGAGTGTATGACCAGCTATACTCACTCCGACGATAAGGAAAGCAGGTGTCATTCTGCTGGGTGCCAGGGCATGTGGGGGTTTGGGGAAAAAAGAACCGGCCGATCGGGCTGCCAAGGAGGCCTGCTGTGGGACAGTGTCCTGTTCCCCTGCAGGCTGCCGTATCTGCACTACAATAAGAACTTCACGCAGTTATGGGATGACGAATGGCTGGCAGTAACGGACAATAAACTGCGGTTGGTGAAGTCAACTATCTGGCCGTCGCGTTCCTCCTGTCGGTTGCTCAGGCGGAATGAAGTGACCCTCACACGTCTTCCAATTGGGCACTGCCCTCTTACACATGGCTTTTTTACTACTGCCAGAGGATCCCGCGTTTTGTGATGCTTGTGGCGTGCAAATCTCTGCACGCCATATTTTAACAGAGTGCGTTTTATACGGTGATGCAAGGGCAGCAGCAAATATCGGTGGGGATCCGCCCTCTATTTTAGCTGATGATGAGATGAGTGTGACTATGGTTTTTAGGTTTTATGATTTATCTGGACTCTGGCCAAAGCTATTCGGCTGTAGGTTTTAGTGTACTGCAGAGTGGCTGACTCATCCTTTTTCCATTCTTTCACTCAGTCAGCCATGTCCATCTGCTTTATCGTTTTAACTTCTTCTGCCGCTTTCTTCCTGCATAGATAACGTTTCAACACTGACGTCATACTTCGTTTCGTGATTCCGTGTGGGTGCACACATAGCTTTCCACATTTTGTTACTTTTAGTTTCTGTGCTATTTATATTCATTTTTAGTGTATTTTACCGACACTCGTCTCAAACTGTTTTCGAGCGGGCGCTGAAGACCTTGCTGTCATGTGCCCATACCAAAATGTATCTACATCTACATCTACATGGACACTCTGCAAATCACGTTTAAATGCCTGGCAGAGGGTTCATCGAACCACCTTCACAATTCTCTATTATTCAAATTTCGTATAGCGCGCGGAACGAATGAACATCTATATCTTTCCGTACGAGCTCTGATTTCCGTTATTTTATCGTGGTGATCGTTCCTCCGTATGTAGGTCGGTGTCAACAAAATATTTTCGCATTCGGAGGAGAAAGTTGGTGATTGGAATTATGTGAGAAGATTCCGTCGCAACGAAAACCGCCTTTCTTTTAATGATATCCAGCCCAAATCCTGCATCATTTCTGTGACACTCTCTCCCATATTTAGCGATAATACAAAACGTGCGGCCTTTCTTTGAACTTTTTCCATGTAATCCGTCAGTCCTATCTGGTAAGGATCCCACTCCGCGCAGTAGTATTCTAAAAGAGGACAGACAAGCGTAGTGTATGCAGTCTCCTTAGTAGGTCTGTTACATTTTCTAAGTGTCTTGCCATTAACACGCAGTCTTTGGTTAGCCTTCCCCACAATATTTTCTGTGTTCCTTCCAATTTAAGTTGTTCGTATTTGTAATACTCAGGTATTTAGTTGAATTTACGGCTTTTAGATTAGACTGATTTATCGTGTAACCGAAGTTTAACGAGTTCCTTTTAGCACTCACGTGGATGACCTCAGACTATTCGTTATTTAGGGTCAACTGCCAATATTCGCACCATTCAGATATCGTTTCTAAATCGTTTTGCAATTTGTTTTGATCTTCTGCTGACTTTATTAGTCGATAGACGACAGCGTGATCTGCAAACAACCGAAGACGGCTGCTCAGATTGTCTCCCAAATCGTTTATGTAGATAAGGAACGGCACAGGACCTATAACACTACCTAGGGGTACGCCAGAAGTCACTTCTGTTTTACTCGATGACCTTCCGTCAATTACTACGAACTGTGACCTCTCTGACAGAAAATCACAAATCCAGTCACATAACTGAGACGATATTCTATAAGCAAGCAATTTCATTACAAGCCGCTTGTGTGGTACAGTGTCAAAAGCCTTCTGGAAATCCAGAAATACGGAATCGATCTGAAATCCCTTGTCAATAGCACTCAACACTTCATGTGAATAAAGAGCTAGTTGTGTTTCACAAGAACGATGTTTTCTAAACCAGTGTTGACTGTGTGTGTCAATAGACTGTTTTCTTCGAGGTATTTCATAAAGTTTGAACACAATATATGTTCCAAAATGCTGCTGCATATCGACGTTAACGATATGAGCCTGTAATTTAGTGGATTACTCCTACTATCTTTGTTGAATATTGGTGTGACCTGTGCAACTTTCCAGTCTTTGGGTACGGATCTTCCGTCGAGCGAACGGTTGTATATGATTGTTACGTACGGAGCTAAGGCATCAGCATGCTCCGAAAGGAACCTAATTGATATACTGTCTGGACCAGACGACTTGCTTTTATTAAGTGATTTAAGTTGCTTCACTACTCCGAAGATATTTGCTTCTACGTTACTCATGTTGGCAGCTGCTCTCGATTCGAATTCTGGAATATTTACTTCGTCTTCTTTCGTGAAGGCATTTCGGAAGGATGTGTTTAGTAACTCTGCTTTGGCAGCATTGTCTTCGATAGTATCTCCATTGGTATCACGCAGAGAAGGCATTGATTGATTCTTGCCGCTGACATACTTGTACTTCACATACGACCAGAATCTCTTTGGATTTTCGGCCAGGTTTCGAGACAAAGTTTCGTTGTGGAAACTGTTATCTGGATCTCGCATTGAAGTCCGTGCTGAATTTCGAGCTTCCGTTAAAGATAGCCAATCTTGGGGATTTTGCGTCTGTTTAAATTTGGCATGTTTCTGCAACAGTTTTCTAACCAGTTTTGTGTACCAAGAAGGATCAGCTCCGTCGTTTGTTAATTTGTTTGGTATAAATCTCTCAATTGCTGCCGACACTATTTTTTTGAATTCAAGCCACATCTGGTCTACACTTATATTATTAACTTGGAAGGAGTGGAGGGTGTCTCTCAGGAAGGCGTTAAGTTAATTTTTATCTGCTTTTATGAATGGGCATATTTTTGGTTTATTTTTGGAGGATTTGGGGGTCACAATATTAAATCTCGCTACGACAACCCTGTGTTCACTGATCACTGTATCCGTTTTGATGCTCGTAATTAACTCAGGTTTATTTGTGCTCAGAGGTAAAGTGTGTTTCCACAACTGTTTTCTATTCGCGGGGTCCTATGAACTGACTGCTCGAAATAATTTTCAGAGAATGCCTTTAGCACAATTTCGGATGATATTTTATGCGTCCCTCCGGAATGAACAAAGTATTTTCGCCAACATATCGAGGGTAAATTAAAGTCACCACCAACTATTATCGTATGAGTCGGGTACGTGTTTGAAATCAAACTCAAGTTTTCTTTGAACCTTTCAGCAACTGTATCATCTGAATCGGGAGGTCGGTAAAAGGATCCTATTATTATTTGATTCCAATGATGATGCCAATAGTCCATGCCCGATACCACGTTTCGCGATAGCACATAATGCGATGCGTGTACTCCAATCTAGCGGATTGCCAACGTTTTCTGTGAGAGGAAAAAGACAGCGTCTAGGAAAAATAAATCGTCCGTCGTGATCGTGGATTCGTCGGTGCGTCGAAGGAGTGCTATGATGCGTTGCGTCAGCCGCCAAACATCCTTTGTCTCGTCGCACTGGAGAGAATGTTCGTCGGTGTCCTGCGTGCCACATATATGGCAGAGCGGGGAATCTACCATGTGAATGTCGTACAGTCGTTGGCTGTTGACTACCTTGCGGTTAATTAATATATACCAAGACGACGTCGCTGCCGTAGTGAGGAGAGGCGTATGGACAGCTCACCAAATCTGTCGCCAATCCCTCGCTGGGTATTTAAGTTCTACAACATTGCTGCCGTGATGACGCCTCAAGTATCGATATATCTCACGGGTAGTGGGGATCCTTTTAGAAGGTATCTGTAAGTGGACGTAACTGAAATCGACAGAGAAAAAGAAGGCGATATTGTACCTACCGACACCGGCGGTTGAAAGGACGGCGGAAGAAGCACGTCCAGGATCACCGACGTGATGGCGTGTTGCCGTTGGGTCCATGTCAATAGCGTCGTTCGCAAGTATAGAGCTAGAGCCTTGTTCCACATATTCGTGAGATTAAGTCCTCCAGAGTGGTGTGGGAGAGTTAAAGTCTCGCACTTGACCTTAAACAGCTTCCCTTGGCTGACATAGTATCCACAGGCCGCCATTAACCTGTCAGCAATACCATGTGGCATTGGCAATACCTGTGCCAGGTGAGGCAGTTGCGAGGCCGGATAAATGTTAGTGTATTCCCCCCTTTGGAGAAGGTCGTGGGTTAGGAGTGAATTGTTGCGTATGTGCAGTTGGACGTGATGGAGCAGACGTCGGTAGGTCGCCACCGCTGATTGCCGTAGCGATCGGGTGAACAATACACCTAAGCATCGCAAGATGTCCACCGTCGTAAATGGACTGTGCAGAGCGTCCAGCCCTCGTCCGACGTGCATTATCTTGGTTTTATTTATGTTGACCCTGTTATCCGCCGCTATTTCGTACCTAGTAAGAAGGGCAGCCACCTTACGTATGTCGTTCTCCGACCGGACGAGTATCATCAAGTCGACAGAATATGCACGACACGTGAAGGAACTCGCACGGAGTCGGACGCCTCTAAGAGTCAGTCTAAGAGTGTACATCAATGTTTCGAGCCCTCTTGCAAACAGCATAATCGACAAGGGACATCCTTGCTTAAATGAGCTGCAAACAGGAATCGTTTCTACCTCCCCGCCATAGACTCTCACCGTCGAAGGAGCACCACGAACGAGGTGCATGAGGACGGTGTTAAAGCATCGCCATGCGTCGCATGGTCCACTGATACATGCGACAAGCTTCCGTCAAGAAAATTATGTCACGATATTTTCCTAGGATAGAATGGCTGGTGCTCCGAACTCTGGTCTGGTGGTACTGTCTTGGATGTTACAGTCTTGAACCTTGCAGCCAACATTTGCGCAAGGATCTTATAGTCAGTATTGAACATTGTGAGTGGTCGAAATTGATGGGCGCTGACACTCCCTGTCGATTTCGGTATTGATATAAGTAGTCCCGCCATGAATTGAGACGGAATGTCCGTCTTAGGGCTCAATAACTCATTACACATCGACACCAATTGGGACATCATAAAATCCGTAAATTCGCGATAAAATTAGTGTGTCAACCAATCTGGCCGAGGGGAGTTTTGCCCCGCACCCTTCCTGAGTACCCTCTATATGTCATCTCCCATTAGGGGTTCCAATAACGCCTCTGCATCCGAACCATCCACCTCCGTTTGCATCTGTCGCAAAATTTCTTCTTCCATCCGATTGCCCGTCGGCGTCCTAGTGAAAAGAAGGCGGTAATGCTCCAGAAATCCAGCAGCAATGTCCTGTTGTGACGTCAAGGTCCGACCATCACCATTATGGAGCACTGTGATCAAGGGTAAGCGATGACGCACATGTCCCGTGGCCACATGATGCATGCTAATACGTTCTGCATCGACGTTGTGCAAGCATCAAGCACGGATCGAAAGTCCCTCCGGTCGACGTCTCGTTATCGATGAAATGCACGCCTGAATGCGGTGGACTTCCGCTTGACGCTCGGGCGATGGGGCCCTGGAGGACAGGTGGCGGAGCACCATTTAGTAATAATCAAGTGTATCTCGGAGCCATTTCAGTTTTTCCTTACCATACGTTATGAGAGCTCTTCGCGTCGCCGGTTTTGCACATTACAGCCACCATGATAGAACCGTACGGTGCGTCGGTAGGCGGCCAGTGCATGTCTGCCATGTTTCTTCGATCCGCTGGCGACATTCGGAGTCCACCAACAAGGATGAATTAAGTTTCCACGAACTACGGCTCCGCCAGACCAGCTGCCGTGGGAGGGTTAATGTGCATAAATGTGCAAGGTGATCTGTGAAAGCTGTGGGCCAATGTTCAGCAGCCAACACGTGATCTCTTAATCCGTCAGAAACATACATCCGATCCAGCCTGCTCGCCGAGTGGCAGTAAAAAACGTCTAGCCCTCTCGCTGAACATGGACCTTTTTTCACGTGTCCACACGTGCCATGTCCCGGCAGATCGTGTACAATGCGTAGCAGGAGCTGAAATTAAGGGTTTGATCCTTCGGTGTGAGAACACAGTTAAATTCCTCTCCTAACAAGATGTGATCATACCTCCCATCGAATAGGGGCACAATCTCCTCCGAGAAGAATCGCGCTCGCGCCCGTCGATTGTCAGATCCGGAAGGTGCATAGATGTTGATAACACGAATGCCGTTCACGGTTATTGCCAAACCACAAGCCACAGGACGGTAATCGAGGTCACACATCGGAATCCCTTCCTGGACTAATATCGCTGTGCCATGTGCTCCGTCTTGAGTCGGTGCTAGGTAAGTGTTGTAACCACGCACGTCGGAAAGGCAACATTGAAGGTTTCCTGCATCAGCAGAATAGCCGCGTTTATGGCGTAAATCATGTCCCGGAAAAGGTGCATCTGTGCAAGCGAACGTGCGGTGTTAATGTTCACTGTTCCCTCCTTATAAGCTCGGCCCGTTGTCGTTGTCATGCTCGTGTCATGTCATTGAGAACTACAAGGGCTTTTGTGGTGTCACCGCCAGACACCACACTTGCTAGGTGGTAGCTTAAATCGGCCGCGATCCATTAGTACATGTCGGACCCGCGTGTCGCCACTGTCAGGATCGCAAACCGAGCGCCACCACACGGCAGGTCTCGAGAGACGGACGAGCACTCGCCCCAGTTGTACGGACGACATTGCTAGCGACTACACGTACGAAGCCTTTCTCTCAATTGCCGAGAGACAGTTAGAACAGCCTTCAGCTAAGTCCATGGCTACGACCTAGCAAGGCGCCATTAACCATATCTGGAGAGAGTCTCACTTGTATTATCAAGAGAAATGTACCATAATTAATTAAAGTTAAGTATACGAGAAGCTCCGTTCTTTTCTTTGTAGCATTCATAAAGTATCCTGTTTCAGACTTAAAGCAAGACGGCGTGAGTTGACGCGTGCCCTTTCGGCTACTTCTCAGTGTGGCGTAGCTAGCTTGTTACGCCACAACAGCTTTAGTCCACTATTCGTGCTCAGAGGGGTGCCCGCCAACGGGCTGCCCTCCTTTGTTGTCGTTCCGTGGTGTACATCCTGTAGGTGAGTTGTCATCAATTGGGAGTGCCAATTCCTGTATCTCTTCGACTGGTTCTTCCCAGTCGCAGTGGTCATCGATCCCAGAAACGTCCTCTGATGCATTTCGATGTGGCTGCCCCTGATATTTTCGCTGACTCCTCCGTCGGCAGTACCGGGTCAGTTGGTGTCAATGAAGAGGGGCCGTCTGAAAGGCAGAACATCCGGTCACCGTCTGAAGGAATTCTGTCAGCGTCCTCTAAAGGCACGTAATCCGTGTCAGACGTATCTTCGGCTCGAGTAACTTCCGTGTCCCCTACCCTAGGGGAGGACGTGGCACGCGTGGCACGCGAACTATGGCAAAGCTTTTTGCGGGGCTTCGGTGATCGTTGTTTGCGCACTCTGCCCTCTGCCGCCCTAAGCGACGCCTGGCTGTGTTCGTCGAGCGTTTGTTGGTCCGTTGCTGTCGTCACTGTCTCGACCTCCACCTCCACGCCGCGTGCCACATGTGAGGGTGCGGAAGGTTCCTCCCTCATCTGACGAGCCGTGGGTCTAGGAGTATTCTCCGTGTCGACTCCATGCTCCCCTAACTCAGTCTGCTCTTGCATCAACACGTCCTTGTTATGCTCCGAACTCGGAAACACCTCCCGGCGGGACACCGACACGTACGACATCGGCAGTTGCGTGGGAACTACTCGCTGTGACGCTTCTCCATGTGGCAGTTGCATGACGCGGCGTTGTATGCACTCCGCGAGGATATGTACTTCTCCGCCACATCCAGAACATGTGTGTGGCTGGCCATCGTAAATCACAATAGTCGACATCCTCCAATATATAAATAAGAGGTTATATGGTTGTTAAGGACGATTCGCCGCTGTCGGGCGCCGTTGAGCACGGGATAGGTGCTAAAACTCGCCCAGCGTTCAGGCGTATGACTGAGTACTGTTCCATAAGGTCGCAGCGATTCAATAACCATCGATTATGGTACCTCAAACGGCAATTCAAAGATTCGAATGGCCCTCAGACCCAAGCCTGAAGGAGCTACTGTTACACCCCTGATTTGGCCATCAGAATGTCGAAATACACTCCTGGAAATGGAAAAAAGAACACATTGACACTGGTGTGTCAGACCCACCATACTTGCTCCGGACACTGCGAGAGCGCTGTACAAGCAATGATCACACGCACGGCACAGCGGACACACCAGGAACCGCGGTGTTGGCCGTCGAATGGCGCTAGCTGCGCAGCATTTGTGCACCGCCGCCGTCAGTGTCAGCCAGTTTGCCGTGGCATACGGAGCTCCATCGCAGTCTTTAACACTGGTAGCATGCCGCGACAGCGTGGACGTGAACCGTATGTGCAGTTGACGGACTTTGAGCGAGGGCGTATAGTGGGCATGCGGAAGGCCGGGTGGACGTACCGCCGAATTGCTCAACACGTGGGGCGTGAGGTCTCCACAGTACATCGATGTTGTCGCCAGTGGTCGGCGGAAGGTGCACGTGCCCGTCGACCTGGGACCGGACCGCAGCGACGCACGGATGCACGCCAAGACCGTAGGATCCTACGCAGTGCCGTAGGGGACCGCACCGTCACTTCCCAGCAAATTAGGGACACTGTTGCTCCTGGGGTATCGGCGAGGACCATTCGCAACCGTCTCCATGAAGCTGGGCTACGGTCCCGCACACCGTTAGGCCGTCTTCCGCTCACGCCCCAACATCGTGCAGCCCGCCTCCAGTGGTGTCGCGACAGGCGTGAATGGAGGGACGAATGGAGACGTGTCGTCTTCAGCGATGAGAGTCGCTTCTGCCTTGGTGCCAATGATGGTCGTATGCGTGTTTGGCGCCGTGCAGGTGAGCGCCACAATCGGGACTGCATACGACCGAGGCACACAGGGCCAACACCCGGCATCATGGTGTGGGGAGCGATCTCCTACACTGGCCGTACACCACTGGTGATCGTCGAGGGGACACTGAATAGTGCACGGTACATCCAAACCGTCATCGAACCCATCGTTCTACCATTCCTAGACCGGCAAGGGAACTTGCTGTTCCAACAGGACAATGCACGTCCGCATGTATCCCGTGCCACCCAACGTGCTCTAGAAGGTGTAAGTCAACTACCCTGGCCAGCAAGATCTCCGGATCTGTCCCCCATTGAGCATGTTTGGGACTGGATGAAGCGTCGTCTCACGCGGTCTGCACATCCAGCACGAACGCTGGTCCAACTGAGGCGCCAGGTGGAAATGGCATGGCCAGCATCTCTACGATCGTCTCCATGGGAGAATAGCAGCCTGCATTGCTGCGAAAGGTGGATATACACTGTACTAGTGCCGACATTGTGCATGCTCTGTTGCCTGTGTCTATGTGCCTGTGGTTCTGTCAGTGTGATCATGTA
Source organism: Schistocerca nitens (assembly GCF_023898315.1). Lineage (NCBI taxonomy): Eukaryota > Metazoa > Arthropoda > Insecta > Orthoptera > Acrididae > Schistocerca > Schistocerca nitens. The sequence continues at coordinate 230,015,870 of NC_064615.1, read as the reverse complement.
ATGTATCTGACCCCAGGAATGTGTCAATAAAATTTCCCCTTCCTGGGACAATGAATTCACGGTGTTCTTATTTCAATTTCCAGGAGTGTATAAATCCTTTTTGATTAGCGGCGAGAGTTCTCTCACATGCAACTTCATCGGTCATCGTGACGTACATTGTACTGCTTACAATGTATAGATGCATTCCAAATTGGTCTGTAGCAGATCAACGAACGTCTTCCCTCAAAAAGCGGGTCTGGCATATTCGTTGTCAAACGTAATTTAGAGGGTAGTGTTTCTAAAATTGTGTGCCATGGCGATCGAGTCAGACAACAACACACGCGAGTACCGGCGGTGTAAACACTTCCTCGTCCACGCGCGCCCGCGGCCGGAACAGCAGGTCCGTGCAGCGCCACCGCCTAAAACAGACTGCGTCGGTCAGACCCAAACTTCCATATGACGTCAACCACGTGTCTGCAACCTGTACTCGTGCATCGATTGTGTATATTCCCGTACATAGGAGACATTTTAATTGAAAGTCTCTTGCACGGTATCGTGGAATAAATACGATATTGCAGTGCCTGTGTTATTCCTAATTACGGTGCAATGTTCCTTTGGACATGCATTCATTTCCAGAGGAACATTGCATCGTAATTCGGAATAAGTCAGACATTGCAATATCATATAAGGCTCCATTTCCTCCTTTATACCTATTGTTTGATGTATTTGCATGTATTTATTTTCCCTAGCAAATAAACGTCGATGTTTTGAAATGTTGTTTCACTTCTTAGCACTTTACCAAACGAACTGATCAAGAACGTAGTGCGTTATCAAGTTTGCTTCGACCATTAATAAACTTTGTCGTTGTTAATTCCTCAGTTCCGATACTATACTGTCACTTTTTAATATCGCGGATGGTGACTCGTAACATCACTTTCGCCGTTCGGTTCTGGACTAACGGTTCAGATGGCTCTAAGTACTATGGGACTTAACATCTGAGGTCATCAGTCCCCTTGACTTAGAACTACTTAAACCTAACCAACCTAAGGACACCACATACATCCGTGCCCGAGGCAGGATTCGAACCTGCGACCGTAGCAGCCGTGTGGTTCCGAACTGTACTAATGGGATGAACGTGACGGACGTTGAAAATACACCATGCTGCGAAGTGATGCCCGCTCATTTTGCTCTTCAAAGGTAAGAGCTGAAGTTTATTCGAGGTGTCAACTGCAAATTCTTACGGTGCCTACAAAACGCCTATACCAAGATCCACAGCATTTACGAGAGGAATCTGTCTGTAATAGTGATATGATATTCAAAATTTATAGGAATGTTGACAACACAAAATCAATTCCGTTCATCTGAATGCGGTAACGCTCAATTCATAATAATTCCCGCAAACATGACGTCATTTTGATATCACATACAATATCGACGATCGCATGATCCACTTTCGTTAGCATTCGATAGGAGCTACTCATAAGATTTCAGTGGCCATGCCGGAGATTTACGAAAACACGTCATTCTTGGAATGATTTATTATAATTATTGCTATAATAAAATGACACGTAATGGTTTATCGACTATTAATACTTTCATATAAGCGTCTCTCTTAGGAGTGTGTAGCTATCGTCAATAATTTACAAAATAAGAATGAAAAAACCTTGTTTTATAATTTGCAGTATACCGTTTCAATGTAGCGGAGCATTTAAAATTTATGTTAAACACACTACCATTATCATTAAATTTCACTTGATGACGCATCAACGATACGAGCCTTCAAGACACAATGTGATAACCAAGACCGGAGTTAAGCATCATAGCATGAATAACGCCGTGGTTTCTGGAGTGAAAAGTTGTTGGTTCGCATCGAGTTACATGCAATTTATTTTTCACGTTAGCATTGTCAACACGTTCTGTTACTTTCTTCTGAATGTAAAACAAGTCAGTTCTGTTATACTGGATGTTACTTACGTTCAGTCTGATCTGAGAATGAAGGATGTGGTTAGGCACGAACCTAAGAGAACAGCTTACAAGTGCTGTGACTGAAACGAGCAGCAATAAAATTCACATTCTGCCTTTTCACTAATATTTGTCTCTCTATTTCCGAATATGTGACGGTTTCCAAGTGTGTGGTTAGGCTGAATCTAAGAGTACAACTGGAAATGCTGCGACTAAAACGAGCTGCAATAAAATTTGTACTTTTTCTTCTCACCAATATTCGTCTTCCAATGCCCTCCTTCTTATGTGTGTCATTGTAGCGAGAAGGAAGCGACTCTGCCTTCCTTCTCTGGTTTCATTATTACTAAGCTGGTGCCTTTCTGCTTCGGTTGTCCTTCCACGAAGTATTGGCGCTCAGGCGCCAGTTTCAATGTAAGTTTGTGCTCCTGCTGAAATGGGGTGTGTCGGGATGCCAGTTGTTAAATGTTAACAACGTTTTGTAATGTAATCGTTTTCATGAAGAAGACTTTAAAACACGCGTCACAGACTTTCCAATATGGCAGCTCTTGGCTGCGCCGTTACACTCAACACTTTACAACAGTTTTATCACTTTCAATACACGTTATAGATACTGCCCACGACACGTGGCGTTCACTGATAATTAACACCGTTCACTTTAACTTTATCATTTCTATTTCTGAGGTCAGTAGAGCATTCTGCTACCGTCACTGCTTACTCGCGACCGTCCTTTTGGGCCGGCCAGAGTGGCCCAGCGGTTCTAGGGGCTTCAGTCTGGAACCACGCGACCACTAGCGTCGCAGGTTCGAATCCTGCCTCGGGCATGGATGTGTGTGATGTCAGGATGGTTAGGTTTAAGTAGTTCTAAGTTCTAGGGGACTCATGACCTCAGATGTTAAGACCCATACTGCTCAGAGCCATTTGAACCACTTGATTTTTGAACCGTCCTTTTGGAGCCGTCTCTGGTTACCCGACCGTACGTTTTGAGTGGCGCCTTGCTACTAACTTCGCACCGTCTTCCCTACGCATAGGAGAGACCCCACCTTTCTCCCTCAGCAAATAGGGACACTCCATTCGTCAAATTCAAATGGTTCAAATGGCTCTGAGCACTATGGGACTTAACATCTGTGGTCATCAGTCCCCTAGAACTTAGAACTACGTAAACCTAACTAACCTAAGGACATCACACACATCCATGCCCGAGGCAGGATTCGAACCTGCGACCGTAGCAGTCGCGCAGTTCCAGACTGAGCGCCTAGAGCCGCTAGACCACCGCGGCCGGCCGTCTTCTACGCATATAGATATCAATACTCTTGTTGTGTCGACACGAGAGCCGACACAGTGTGTTTGAGGGGGCCGAGATGCACGCTATTTGTGCACGAAGGATGGCGTGAGGTCTGAAACAGGATACGTAATGAATGCTATAAAGAAAAGTACGTAGCTCCTTGAATACTTAACTTTAATCCATCCTTGTGGTACATCGCTCTTGACTATACAAGTGAGACTCTTTAGATACAAGCTGTGTAAGGCTAATGGCGCCTTGCTAGGTCGTAGCCATGGACTTAGCTGAAGGCTATTCTAACTGTCTCTCGGCAAATGAGAGAAAGGCTTCGTCAGTCTAGTCGCTAGCAACGTCGTCGTACAACTGGGGCGAGTGCTACTCAGTCTCTCGAGACCTGCCGTGTGGTGGCGCTCGGTCTGCGATCCTGACAGTGGCGACACGCGGGTCCGACATGTACTAATGGACCGCGGCCGATTTAAGCTACCACCTAGCAAGTGTGGTGTCTGGCGGTGACACCACAACTCTCAGCCAATGGACGTTCAGATCGCTGTTGCCAGGCGGATCTGACGTCACGTTTGCGGACAGCGTGACGGAAGTTTGTCTCGGAACACTTTCTCAGGTTGCAAGATCCTGATACCGAATAGTGGTATCTTGTCCCTACCAAGGTTGCACAACGTTGCCTCTTATGATGTTATCGTTAATGTTTCTTGCTGACGCATAATTGTCAGACGGGCATGTATCCTGGCTCCTACAGAGAATTCCAGAGCGTTTAGATCTCGCAAAGGTTCATAAATGTGCGTAATAATTAGCATAAACACGTGAAGGGAATGCACGTTTGCATTACAGTCTCTTTATTTCCAAATATGTAGTGACATCCAAACGTTTGGTCCGGCAGGAACCTAAGAGGACAGCTTAAATTGCTGCGAGCGAATCGAGGAGCAATAATATTGATATTCTTCCCTGTCGCAAAGTCGATAGCCAACCATGCGGTGGTCGATATTGCGCGTGACGTCAAAATGACGCCACGTTTGAGGGAACTGTCGTAAAACGAGCATTACCCTATGAATGAATGCTCACTCCACAGATATTTGTGCTCTGTGATGTTGCGTTACACTTCACAGAGACACAGATACATGATATTATTTTTCACCTTAGCCACCAAGTCTCTGAACACAACGATCATAACGTTATATCAGTCGCTCAGTCCTTGGCGAGAGAAATCCGATCTTTGAAAAGGGAGTCATTCGAGAACCGCTGTGTGAACTTCATCCTGAAAAACCTCTTTCAGTTTTCTGACTGCCTGGGCACTCTCGTCTGTGGTTGATGTCGACGGTTCTCCAGACCGATCAGCATAACTCACATGTGCACGGTCTTCGTCAAATTATTGGCACCATTTCATTACTGCTGGACGCGAAAATGGAGTTGATAGATATACCGCCAGAATTTCACCGTGAATCTGTGTGCAACTGAGATGATTTGATAACATTATCGTGCTGCCCCATGCACTTCAGCATCGGAGTACGTTTACAGTTGCGGCGCTGTTTCACTCTCACGCTGAGAAGCACCGATTATCCGTACCGCAGTAGAACTGTGTCTGAAGGGAACGAGGGACGTGTTCTCTCTTTTTACAACGCACCACTCTTGCTGCGCAATGGTCTTGGCGCAGGACGATGTCTGGAACTTGTTTTCCGAATATGATTGCGTTGGCTTCCGCGGCCAGAGTCTGTCGACATAAAAGTTTTCTGGGTATGATACCGTGTCATAATGCATAAAACTACTGCTGCTGGAGAAAAACCAACGTTTCGGCCACGGTTGCAGCGGCTTTCTTCTGGGTCTAATGGTCAATTTTCCGAAATCCCTACTCACCTCTGATCTGAGCTACATCATTTGTAAAGAGGGAACCCACGACTTGTGGAACTAAACTAGATGACTCCAGCTAATGTCCAATTTCTGCGTTGTTCGGACTGCTGGAAACGTACAGCTATATGAGTCTCTATGATCACTGACGTTTTCCAAGGTACCCGATCCAGATATCCACTGCATGCACTTCACTTCGCAATGTTTGCTCGGAAACTGCCTGAGGTGTACCATCTTTCAGTGGTAGCAGCTGTTCGTTTCGGATTTGGAAACAATTCTCATTGACAAGGAGTGGCACTCGTGCCCTGTCCCTGTTGGTTAGGACGGTACCTTTCTTACTCCGTGTGCGAGTGGTACACAACTCCATGTAGACATATGTATTGGACAGTCCAGTCAGTATTTGGTACAAACGTTCTAATGCAGAGGTCGCACAAATATTCCTTCACTTACAGCAACCTTTTTCGACAGATTTTGCTGTCATCTTCAAGTCCTCCAAATTTTTGGTTGTAAACGCGTTTCTTTTGAGTTGGAACCTCACACCAGACTGTCATGTTAGTGGCTAAAATGTAGCACATCATACAAAGGTTTGCCATAAATAAAATATTGACAGTCAAAAAGCACCGTTCTATAATGTGCTTGTCAAAAAGTAACATTTAATATCAAAGAGTATCTTTGTATAACGTGCATTTTAGCCTGTAACATGACAACTTATCGTGAGGTTCAGCTCAAAATGAACACGTTTTATATAAAAAAAAACTTTGAAGTCCTCATGATGACATCAAAGTCTGTCGAAACCAATTTTTGTAAATAAAAAAAAAATGTGAGGCTGAGTTTGGAAAGTTTTTACAAGGTAAAACAGATCACTCCTTCTGATCTCTCAACGTGAGAATATTCAACCAGTCAGTCTGTATACACCAATAAATGGGGCAACTTCAACAGTGTGATCATGGGTACTTTCAAACGCAATAGTTTCTTCCCGCTGTTCCGTCGCTTTACGACGCCCACCCAAATTATTGCTCTGATGCGTTACAACTGACCGGCACCTTCACAGTGCTTCACTGCCATTAATAACGTTAGCGACTGAGGGCCACAACACCACTTGTTACCAGCTCTACGCCATACCCAGCGCTCCAAAAGCGACCAGTGTGCCCTTTAGTGGAGGGGAATAGCTTTTTGCCCAGTGATGTTTCTCGCAGTGGTTCGACGCCATATTAACATTTGGATAGATTGGTGTTCAAAACACTGTCCTGCCATCCAGATTTAGGTTTTCTGTCGTTTCCCTAAATCGCTTAAGCAAATACAGGAAAGGTTTTCTTGAAAACAGCTTGTTCTCTATCTCTAATCACCTGTTCGTCCACTGTTCTCCTGCGCTGCTGCTACGGTCGCAGGTTCCTATCCTGCGTAGGGCATGGATGTGTGTGATCTCCTTAGGTTGGTTAGGTTTAAGTAGTTCTAAGTCTAGGGGACTGATGACCTCAGATGTTAAGTCCCATAGTGCTTAGAGCCATTTGAACATCCACTGTTCTCAAAACCGCAAATCTTCCGTCTTTCCATCTCCTGAACCCGAAGCTAGAGAGTCAACATGTTAATTGTACTGAGAAGTGTTGCTACTACCTTGGTACACTGAGGGTTTGTGGTCTCTGTATCTGGGGAGACGCGCACGCGCCGTCTTTGCCTGTGTGGACCTGTTGCGGTTGGCGGCTGCGGTAGGTTGGCAGCGACCAGCGAGCGGCACCTGATTAAGCCGCAGCTGAGTCATCTTCCTGCGGCACACGGCACCCACACACGAGTCCAGCAAGTGTCGCCGCCAGTCTAATCTCCTCCTACTCTGCGCTGCCGGCAACGCGCTGCCACTGTACTAGTAGCATCCGATTTTTCATTTACGATAGTTGTTTCGACAAACAATCCTATGATTGCTCTGACTAAGTGGTCCATGACATAACTTGCCAGCTGGCATTTTTAAGTCAACTAAACTGCTATATTCCACATCTAGCGGCACGGGAAAGTACTTTACAGCAGATGTCATATCAAATGATGGTATTAATGATTTACCACAGTTTTTCTTATTAACCTAAAATTTGGTCCTCCTGTCTGAGTTCCAACTCTTCCAGCTCTTCTTCTTTTTGTGAGTTTTCTACACCAACTTTCCATTACATTCTATTCTCCAGTCCTCTTCTTGCATGTCCCTGTCGTGCATCGCTCACCTCACTCATTTTTTTTCCAATGTAGCAAGGAGTTTTCTTCTTTTTCTGTGTGGCGGAGGTCCCCATTGCTGTATTTTAGAAGCTCCCTTTTCCGCGGCTTCTTCTAGGACGCCCGTACCATGTTAGCCGTTTATTTTCAATTGTGTTTACAATATCCTTTGTAACTCCCACCTGTTCTTGAAGCACTTCATTTCTTGTTTTTTCTTATATTGTTACTTCACAAATTCCGACTTCAAAACTCCATTTAAATCGCCTTTAATTTCTTCTCATTGACCCCGGATACTTCCCACAGTTCAGCACTGTACAGAGCAATGCTCCCAACTGTAGTTTCGTATATCAGCCATTTCACATTTATTCCAAACTGTGGAGTGTAACTGTTTAAGTGCCACCTTTCCCTTTCCTATTCTGTACTTTATTTCCTCGTTATATCCACCTTTTCCCGAAATTATTGTCACTAAATATTTATATCATCAACTACATTTTACTGCAGATCCATCAACCATATCCAGATTCCCCCTATACCTCCAACAACTAGGTATTGAGTCTTTTTTAAACATAATTTTCATGCCTCCCTACCCAAATTCTTCTTTTATTTATTTGGTCATCCGTCTACTGACTGGTTTGATGCGGCCCGCCACGAATTCCTTCCCTGTGCTAACCTCTTCATCTCAGAGTAGCACTTGCAACCTACGTCCTCAATTATTTGCTTGACGTATTCCAATCTCTGTCTTCCTTTACAGTTTTTGCCCTCTACAGTTCCCTCTAGTACCATGGAAGTCATTCACTCATGTCTTAGCAGATGTCCTATCATCCTGTCCCTTCTCCTTATCAGTGTTTTCCACATATTCCTTTCCTCTCCGATTCTGCGTAGAACCTCCTCATTCCTTACCTTATCAGTCCACCTAATTTTCAACATTCGTCTATAGCACCACATCTCAAATGCTTCGATACTCTTCTGTTCCGGTTTTCCCACAGTCCATATTTCACTACCGTACAATGCTGTACTCCAGACGTACATCCTCAGAAATTTCTTCCTCAAATTAAGGCCGGTATTTGATATTAGTAGACTTCTCTTGGCCAGAAATGCCTTTTTTGCCATAGCGAGTCTGCTTTTGATGTCCTCCTTGCTCCGTCCGTCATTGGTTATTTTACTGCCTAGGTAGCAGAATTCCTTAACTTCATTGACTTCGTGACCATCAATCCTGATGTTAAGTTTCTCGCTGTTCTCATTTCTACTACTTCTCATTACCTTCGTCTTTCTCCGATTTACTCTGAAACCATACTGTGTACTCACTAGACTGTTCATTCCGTTCAGCAGATCATTTAATTCTTCTTCACTTTCACTCAGGATAGCAATGTCATCAGCGAATCGTATCATTGATATCCTTTCACCTTGTATTTTAATTCCACTCCTGAACCATTCTTTTATTTCCATCACTGCTTCCTCGATGTACAGATTGAAGAGTAGGGGCGGAAGGCTACAGCCTTGTCTTACACCCTTCTTAATACGAGCACTTCGTTCTTGATCGTCCACTCTTATTATTCCCTCTTGGTTGTTGTACATATTGTATATGACCCGTCTCTCCCTATAGCTTACCCCTACTTTTTTCAGAATCTCGAAAAGCTTGCACCATTTTATATTGTCGAACGCTATTCCAGGTCGACAAATCCTATGAAAGTGTCTTGATTTTTCTTTAGCCTTGCTTCCATTATTAGCCGTAACGTCAGGTTGCCTCTCTCGTCCCTTTACTTTTCCTAAAGCCAAACTGATCGTCACCTAGCGCATTCTCAATTTTCTTTTCCATTCTTCTGTATATTATTCTTGTAAGCAGCTTCGATGCATGAGCTGTTAAGCTGTTTGTGCGATAATTCTCGCACTCGTCAGCTCTTGCCGTCTTCGGAATTGTGTGGATGATGCTTTTCCGAAAGTCAGATGGTATGTCGCCAGACTCATATATTCTACACACCAACGTGAATAGTCGTTTTGTTGCCACTTCCCCAGATGATTTTAGAAATTCGGATGGAATGTTATCTATCCCTTCTGCCTTATTTGACCGTAAGTCCTCCAAAGCTCTTTTAAATTCCGATTCTAATACTGGATCCCCTATTTCTTCTAAATCGACTCCTGTTTCTTCTTCTATCACATCAGACAAATCTTCACCCTCATAGAGGCTTTCAATGTATTCTTTCCACCTATCTGCTCTCTCCTCTGCATTTAACAGTGGAATTCCCGTTGCACTCTTAACGTTACCACCGTTGCTTTTAATTTCACCAAAGGTTGTTTTGACTTTCCTGTATGCTGAATCTGTCCTTCCGACAATCATATCTTTTTCGATGTCTTCACATTTTTCCTGCAGCCATTTCGTCTTAGCTTCCCTGCACTTCCTATTTATTTCATTCCTTAGTGACTTGTATTTCTGTATTCCTTATTTTCCCGGAACATGTTTGTACTTCCTCCTTTCATCAATCAACTGAAGTATTTCTTCTATTACCCATGGTTTCTTCGCAGCTACCTTCTTTGTACCTACGGTTTCCTTCCCAACTTCTGTGAGATGTCCATTCCTCTTCAACTGTACTGCCTACTGCGCTATTCCTTATTGCTGTATCTATAGCGTTAGAGAACTTCAAACGTATCTCGTCATTCCTTAGTACTTCCGTATCCCACTTCTTTGCGTATTGATTCTTCCTGACTAATGTCTTGAACTTCAGCCTACTCTTCATCACTACTATGTATATTGTGATCCGAGTCTATATCTGCTCCTGGGTACGCCTTACAATCCAGTATCTGATTTCGGAATCTCTGTCTGACCATGATGTAATCTAATTGAAATCTTCCCATATCTCCCGGCCTTTTCCAAGTATACCTCCTCCTCTTGTGATTCTTGAACAGGGTATTCGCTATTACTAGCTGAAACTTGTTACAGAACTCGTCTTTCTCCTCTTTCATTCCTTGTCCCAAGCCCATATTCTCCTGTAACCTTTTTTTCTACTCCTTCCCCTACAACTGCATTCCAGTCGCCCATGACTATTAGATTTTCGTCCCCCTTTACATACTGCATTACCCTTTCAATATCCTCATACACTTCCTCTATCTGTTCATCTTCAGCTTGCGACGTCGGCATGTATACCTGAACTATCGTTGTCGGTGTTGGTCTGCTATCGATTCTGATTAGAACAACCCGGTCACTGAATTGTTCACAGTAACACACCCTCTGCTCTACCTTCCTATTCATAACGAATCCTACACCTGTTATACCATTTTCTGCTGCTGTTGATATTACCCGATTCTCATCTGACCAGAAATCCTTGTCTTCCTTCCACTTCACTTCACTGACCCCTACTATATCTTGATTGAGCCTTTGCATTTCCCTTTTCGGATTTTCTAGTTTCCCTACCACATTCAAGCTTCTGACATTATACGCCACGACTCGTAGAACGTTATCCTATCGTTGATTATTCAATCTTTTTCTCATGGTAACCCTTGGCAGTCCCCTCCCGGAGATCCGAACGGGGAACTATTCCGGAATCTTTTGCCAGTGGAGAGATCATCATGATACTTCTTCAATTACAGGCCACATGTCCTGTGGATACACGTTATGTGTCTTTAATGCAGTGGTTTCCATTGCCTTCTGCATCCTCATGTCGTTGATCATTGCTGATTCTTCCGCCTTTAGGGGCAATTTCCCACCCCTAGGACAAGAGAGTGCCCTGAACCTCTATCCGCTCCTCCGCCCTCTTTGACAAGGCCGTTGGCAGAATGAGGCTGACTTCTTATACCGGAAGTCTTCGGCCGCCAATGCTGATTATTTATCAAAATTTAGGCAATGGCGGGGATCGAACCCGGGACCGAAGACCTTTTGATTATGAATCAAAGACGCTACCCCTAGACCACGGGTCTAGCAATCAAATTCTTCTTTACGTATTCTTAAAATAAAAGACAATTGCTCGTCTTTCTCGGCGAAGATGACCTGACCGTCGGCGAAATTTAGAGAGAACAGAATGTCGTCACCTACTGTAATTCCTATCTTTGTGCACTTTCTTATCAAGTTTTTCAGTGCTTCGTTCAAAAATATTATAAGAAGGGTGGGCGCTAAGCAGCATCCTTATCTCCGTCCTTTTCTAACCTTTGAACTTTAACAACTAACATCGGAATACAGCTTTCTAACCGCCTGTACATAACATTTGTGAATGTTCCGCTTATTCATTGCTTCCCACATCCTAGAAAGTGATACAATGTCACAGGCCTTCTGTACGTCTGTAAAAACCAATTGTGTCACCAAGTTACGTGCCATTCTTTTGTCAGTCTGCTGTCTGATGCCACAGAGATTATCGATTCTGGACCTTCCTGCCAGGAAACCATTCTGTTCTCCCACTTCCTTAATTTCTCTCTCGATTCTAGTTTAAAGGATCTTACGATATAGTCTCGATATAAAAGTGAGGAATGTGATGCCATGATAATCCTTGCTTCACTTTTTAAATATGTTTGTGATGAACCCTTCTTTATGTTCGACTGGGATTTCCTCTCCACTATGACAGAAGTTAAGTAGTTTTGCGAGATGTTCGAATAGCACGTTTGTCCTGGCCTTCAACAGCTCTATATATACAGCTCCAGATCCTGGTGCTCTGCCATTTTTAAATTATTTAACTGTGTCCTGTACTTCCGCTGCTGTTACCTCCTGCATTTCTGCCTGGAAAGGAGCATATATCCTGAAATTCGAATTGATCTTCTTGAAACAGTTCCTCACAGTATGTCTCCCATCTGTCTAGGCCTATCAGCTGTAAGTTTAAATTACTTCTCTCATTCGTCATTAGCTGTTTTATCAGCTTCCTTGCTTCTTTGGACTTTGAACTTCATATGCAGCTATTAATTTCTTCACATTTAAAGTCCCACATATCATGTTTTGCTGTAATTACTGCTTTAAACTATAATGAAAATTATACTATAGGTCTACTGCTTAAAGCCACAGAAGAATGGTGTTAAGTACACTTGATGACAGCATGACAACGGTCTAGTAGAGGAAGAAAAATATTGCTGGAGCTGACGATACATTCAAAACATTTATGTGATTGGAAACGTGACCGTCTGAAGACGGACACGAGTAATCGTTCCTGAACACTAAATTTCAGATGTTTCCAATACATTTTCGCTTCGCCATTGTACCCATTCAGAGCTGTAACCCAGACATAGTTTTATCATTTCATTTTCGTTGCCGTCATAATACTCTGTCTTCTACTTCAATATGTTCTCTGATATGTAGTCTCTTTCCGTTTCTCTCTTCGTAATTCACAACGTGGATTTCTCCAGTGATCGCGAAAACACCGCGGGCTAATGATGGTTGCCACGATAAAAATCCAGGTCTGAATGCCACACGATGAAATTGGTAGTAAAAGTTAACCGAATTTGTTCCTTTTCAAACTCAACGGAAACTTGTGTTTCAAAGTGCTTTCTAGTTAACAAAATCACTACACGTCATTTTTAGTCTTACGTTTGTTTCTTGTGGTGCCAAACCAATCACTGTCTTCAACTGCTCTAAATCCAAAAACTACTTAACGGGTTCTCGAACTCCAGTATTAGGTTTTGGTCGTTTCTTTTCAGTATGATGGCTATCTACTTAATGTTATTTTGATTTTCAGGCCTGCTTTCAGACCTACTGTATTAAATTCTTCCAACCGTTTTAACGTTTATCTGCACTAGAGACAAACGTTACGGCAGGAGACACATCGTCATCAAATTAGACACATTGTCATCAAATTACATATTACATACTTGTGCTTAATAGAATTCATGTTTTTATTTATGTCTTTTTTTTTAATGTACAGTTTCATGAACGTTTGTCTAAGTGTTATCCAAATGTGTGAGATCGTCGTATACATTGTGCAATAATACTGCGTAAGTTCATATCCACATATGAAGAGCGCTTATCACAAATTATGGAATAAATTTACCTGTCACTTAGCACCAGTGAATAACAGAGTAATATGCCCGTTTCAGAGTAGGTAGAATACTGAGATATTTTAGTCTCATTTCACTATGCATCGTCTCCATCCTTCCGTAATTTTCTCACCATCGACATCAAATTTAAATGTTTTGCTTGCACGTTCCTTCATCGTCCTCATCAGCTGTCTAGCTTCTTTGTCCGCAACGTCATTAAATTTAATGAAGTTAACAGGAAACCGTTGCTGGTCATTCAAATCCACGTTCCGCGGTTACTTTCTACGCTTGCTCTTCGAGGTAACAACAACAGCTCGGTTTTGAATCGTGGCCTGGCTGCATCTAGTTACGGACCAGTCTACGGCTGGCTCTGCAGCGTAATAAATCTACCCCACAGCGAGCGTACGTTCGTAAATTATGTTACCTGCCGATGATCGTTTTCTTTACCATATGTTCCGTAATTATTTTACACAGAGATGTTGATCTGTTCGAAACAGAGGGTCTGAAGTTTAAAAGAAGTGATGAAGTGAGTATGACAATTGGCTTCATGCGAAGTGAATCAGAGGTTATCGAATTCTCCTGTTCGTGGATCTCACCTTCAGACTGCGGGAAAGTGTTCGTGCCAATTGCCAACAGAGATTTTGCACGCACTCGCCAGTCACCCCCCCCCCCTCCTCCTCCCCGTCCCTGATGTCAAGGACAGTTCGGCAGTCAGTGCCGTGGGAACTCTGCATGCGCGAGGTCTGTCTGGCTTTAAGTCTCTCGTAGCGGGAGAGGTTGTACAGACAGAGGTACCTGATTAAGAAACAGAAAAGCAAGGCCTAGCGCTATATTTAGCAGGACATTTTACCGTAAAAGGCGGACTACATATTTTAAATAGAAATAGAGTTAATTGGCTATTTTAAATCGTTTATTAATAATCAACTACAGTCAGAGTAACCTTAGAAATTTTCACTCTGCAGTGGTGTGAAACTTTCTGGCGAATTAAAACTGTATGGTGTCGAACAGAGAATCGAACTCGGGACTTTTGCCATTCTGGCAAGTGTTCTACCGACTGAGCTGCCCAAGTACGACTCGCGACCCCTTCTCACATACAGACTTCCGACTGTACCGATCTCCTACCTTACAGACTTCGTAGAAGCTCTCCAGAGAAGCTCGTAAGATTAGCATTCCTGGAAGAAAGGATATTGTGGGTGTGTGGTTAGACACGTCCTGGGGGATGATTCCAGAATGAACTTGCACCCTGCAGCGGAGTGTGCGTCGATATGAAAATTCCTGACGAATTAAAACTGCGTGCCGGACCGAGATTAGAACCCTGGACCTCTGCCTTTCGCGGGCAATTTCTCTACCGACTTGTCCGCGAGGGACAAGTCCCGAGTTCGAGTCTCCGTCTGGCACACAGTTTTAAAAATTCGCGAGGAAGTTTCAACCTGAACTGCAGTAAAAACAAAAAATGGGAATCGTATAGCATATAAGAGCTCAGTCTTCTCAGTTGGTAGTCTTCTTTCCATCTGACGTAAAAACGACGTCTGAAACTTCTTCATTAAACAAGATAAACGTTTATAATTTCTTCTGGGATGGAAAACGAGAAAGTATTGAGTAACTTTGGTCATTTCAGCTAGACTTATAAAAAAATAGACTGTTGTAAAGTATTATAATTTCTTATTTGGACTCACTTTATGAAGAACGTTATTTTTCTCGGAAATCATTTCTTGGGAATCTTGACAGAATAATTTTAAGGTTCACAACTTAGTGATTGTGTCAGCTTGGAATTTATTACGCCTTTTGGTCCGTTGGGCGTTTATGACAAAGAGCAATCTTTCGACGCTGACATTATGAACGGAAATTGCAAAGATATATTCTGCCAATTTCAGTAATTTTGAGTAAAATTCTCCATCACACTGTGATTTTAAATAAGCTGTCCACTTATCATATATACCAAGAGATCGTTAAAGACTTGGTCTTCTGTTTTTTTTTTTTTTTTTTTTTTTTTTTTTTTTTTTTTTTTGTTACACGAATTTCCTGAAATTTTGTCACTGATAAAGGAATGTAAAGTCACCCAGACGCTGATCAGCATTTGTGCTTTTCTTCGCTCGCTTTGCGTGTAGCGTGGTTGTGACATCGTGTGTTAGACTCGTTCGGGCCACGGAGAAAAACATAGGCGACAGACATTATAGTAGCATTTGTCGGTATATCTAAATATCCTTTTCCTGAATCTCCTTGTTCCTCTTTATACTTATTCCTCGCTCTTACAACATTAACGTGGGACGGGCCTTCCTTTTGCGTTCTCTACTTCATTGCTAAAAATCCTAACAAAAGCCACACAGACCGGACATGTACATATTTGGCCGGACAGGACCGCAAAAAACCGAACACGTCCATCTGAAGTCTGACATCTGGCAACCATATGTATAGTCCTTCAAAGACAGGACTCGCACTCATTGGAACCGAAGAGCAGATTAGCATCCGGATATCAAGGTTTAACTATTCTGCGGTGTCTTTAATTCCTCTAGAGGAGCAAAGCATTCCTACTGATTGAAAAAAGTGTTCGAAAAGTGCCATCGAACAGACGCACAATGCTGAAGGCATGACGTCGATCATTCGTAGAATTTTGGTATTGTTTTAATGTTCCCGCATTTTCGCATTTCTGAAGGCCGAAAATCTCCTCTGCAGTAATTAAAACCATGTTCTGGTAACAACTGTGCAAACCCAGCTCTCTTTCTTCGTCTCCGAGACCCAGAAAGCTGAAGTTACCGGCGTCCAGGTTGGTGCCGCTATTCTTGACTTCTGGAAGACGTTCAGTAGAATTCCGGTCTGACGCCTAACGAGATAAACAGGGGCTTGCGAAACTTCAGACCAGCTGTGTGGCTGGACCGAAGATCTCCTAGCAAACAGAACACACCTTGTTATTCACAGCAGAGAGAAATCGTCAGATGTGCAAGTAACTTCGGGAGTGCCCCAAAGGAGTGGTAAAGGAACATTACTTTTCACAACATAAATAAATGACGTAGCATATGACGCGGAGAGTTCCACAGGCCACTTTATGGTGTGTTGCGGAGGGTACATCTTTTTACCGCAGTGACGTCCCGCTTTACTTGTCGCTTTTGCGAACGTTGCTATGGAAGAACGATTGCTGGTAGGCGTCTGTGTGAACTCGAGTCTCTCTGATTATATCTTCACGGTCTGTTCGACCGACGTACGTAGAAAGAAGCAGTATATTGGCTGACTCTTCTAGGAACGTTCGTTCTCGGAATTTTTAACAATAAAACACTTCGTGACAAAAAACACGTCGATTGTAGTGTCTGCCACTGATATTTAGATGAGCTAGTACATGACGCTTTTGCGCTTACTACACGAAGGAGAGGAATGGTTTTGCTGTCGTTGTCTTCAGTCCAAAGACGGGTTCGATGCAGGTCTCCTTGCTACTCTATCCTGTTCAAGTCTTTTCATCTCCGAGTAACTACTGCTCATTGTATTCATCTCTTGATCTCCCTCTACGATTTTTACCCTCCACGCGTCGCCCCAATACTAAATTGGTGATCCCTTGATGCCTCAGAACGTTTCCTACCAAGCGATCTCTTCTTCTTCCCAATTCTATTCATATCTCCCCATATGATCTTCAGCATTTTTCAGTAGCACCACAATTCGAAAGCTTCTATTCTCTTCTTGTCTAAACTATTTACCGTCCATGTTTCACATTCATAAATGGCTACACTCCACAAAAATACTTTCAGAAAAGACTTCCTGACACTCAAAACTCCACTCGATGTTAACAAATTTCAGTTCTTCAGAAATGCTTTCCTTGTCATCGCCAGTCTACATTTTATACCCGTTCTACTTCGACCATCGTCAGTTATTTTGCTGCCCAAATAGCAAAACTCATCTACTACTATGTCTCACTTCCTAATCTAATTCCCTCCGCATCATCTGATTTAATTCGATTAAATTCCACTAACCTCGCTTTGCTTCGGTTGATGTTCATTTTCCTCTCAAGACACTGTCCATTCCGTTCAACTGTCGTTCAAAATCCTTTGCTGTCGCTGACAGAATTACAATGTCTTCGGCAAACGTCAAGGGTTTTTATTTATTCTCCCTGCACTTTAATTCCTACTCCTAATTTTCCTTGTTTTCCTTTACTGCTTGTTCAATGTACAGTTAGAATAACGTCGGAGATAAGCTACAACCCTGTCTCACTCCCTTCTCAATCATTGCTTCCCTTTCGTGCCACTGGACTCTTGTAACTGCCTTCTGGTTTCTGTACAAATTGTAAATAGCCTTTCGTTTCCTGTTTTTGACCTCCGCTCTGATCCTATCTTCACTTTTTTACTAGTACTAACTGCTGAGGAATGCAGACTGAGGAGTAATTCTCAGGTATTGCTCGAATGATGTATACAGGAAGACTGAAGTGCGAATGAAAATTTGTACCTAGGCCTGGATTAGAACCTAGGTCTCCTGCTCACTAGGCTGAGGCGCTAACCACTACGCCCCTGTGACACAGTGGCTTTGCCCAGCTGCACGGACTACCCTACCACTCCTCCCAACTCAGTTCCAAATTCCCATTCATGCATATATAGATCAGAGGTGTTTCAGATTTGAAAAGTTCTCTCGAACGAGTTTCATTTGATTAAAGCATCTAGGCCTGAGTTTCAGACAGAATCCCCCGTTTCGTTCGATTCAGAGGAGCTACCCCAATACAGCTGGAGAGCTTCTGCAATACTGTTCTTCCTAGAGCAGGAGATCCGGGTTCGAATCCCGGCCTTGGTTCAAATTTTCATTCACGCTACAGTCTGTATACACACATCATAGATGTTTGTGACTTGAAAAAGCCTCTGGAACCAAATAGCTTCATTTTATTTTTCGAATAAGTGTTTGGTAGTTACCGCCTTCGTGGATAGACTACTCTTGGCGAATCTCAGTCTCTTAACGTCTGTTTCTTTTTCTCCGCTTTGTCATATCATATGAGATGTGTTGTATGAAATGTATTTAACTCCTGGTTCGCTTCACGCCTGCAGTACCGCCGAATCTGGAGCCCGTGTCAGTTATTAATGCCTACAGACATCGAACGAATTCGGAGACGCGCTGCTAAGATCGCAACAGGTCGGTTTGGGGCAAATAGAAGTGTAACAAAGGCGATGTTGGAACTTAAACGGGATTCTTTGGAACAAAGGCAAAGACGCAGTTCTCGCAAAGCCTTGTCAGGTAAATTTAGAGCATATGTATCCGAGGAAGACTAGGCGACCATCTACTGCTGCCGTCCTGTATCTCGTGTGGCGATGCCGAGGATAAGACGAGAGAGATTATGATGCGTACAGAGGCATACAGATATTTTTATTTCGACTTATTTTTTAAATTTTTTGTTTGTTTATTCGTTAGTTTTAGTTCATTGTTTTGATGATAGCAATGAACCGTCTCATCCAGAATTACTTATGTTTGAATTTTCAGGATAATCTACTTACTTTTCTTTCCCTTTACTATTTTTCTAATCTGGACATTGAATAAAGTTTACATTGTATATACACTCAAACATTTGTTTAACGAGTTAGGCATCTTGACTACTGCCTCACATACATTTACTGGCCGGCCGAAGTGGCCGTGCGGTTAAAGGCGCTGCAGTCTGGAACCGCGAGACCGCTACGGTCGCAGGTTCGAATCCTGCCTCGGGCATGGATGTTTGTGATGTCCTTAGGTTAGTTAGGTTTAACTAGTTCTAAGTTCTAGGGGACTAATGACCTCAGCAGTTGAGTCCCATAGTGCTCAGAGCCATTTTTGAACATACATTTACTCCCTCGCAGGTTTTGTTATCAGTAATTCACTGTAGGTCAAAAGCAACAATCATGTACATGGACTCAATAACAGAACAAAAACTGACGTTCATTACTCCACATTAAGGCTGTCTTTGGCACAAAAAGGGGCGCACAATGCTGCCACCAAAATTTTTTATCACTTACCCAATGATATGAAATGCCTGACAGACACCAAATCGTACAAATGAGCCACGGAATATGAAACTAACTGACTAACTACTATAATTTTCTTACCTTTATTCCTTTCTATAACATTGCTTTCATATGATTTTTATGTTTTATTAGTTTTCTCCTTTTCTTGTTGTACTTTTAACTGGAATTCCATATATAAAGCAGACACAGTACTTACAGGGTAACTTTCGCTACCTGATGCCCCCCTCCCCCCACCCCCCGTGAAAAATCTGCAAGTGCAACGTACATTGATGCTTGAGTTTCAACCCTACGCCGACGTACCAGTACCGGAGCCTAACGAATGATCGTAATACAATGAAATTTGGCTGAAGAAGGTGCGGAAGAGAAATAACTAACAAAGCATTGAAAGAATCACATTTTAATTTCCAGGTGAGAGAATCACATTTGTTAACTGAGTACAATGTTTGCGTGCCAGGTTAGAAGCGTAGCTCAGCGTCATTACCATGTGCATGCACGATAGCCTGGAACAGCATTAGAGATACCATTGCACAGTCATTCGGAGCACTTTTCGAACGATGGCCTATGGAACGTTCAGCTGTCGTGACACAGCGCTTTCACTGCTTGAAGATCGCAAATTGCGTCCAGCATTTTCAGCCTTCTTCAGCTATTTGTGGCGCAATTGGCAGTCGGCCTCTCGCAGGAGCATTTGCCAAATCTTCATTTAATTCAAACTTCCGAATAATATTCTTCTACCGCAGTGCGAAATGAAGATCTTTCCGTATTCCTTAAATGAGTCGAGACTCGGCAAAAGCAGTAGCCATTATTGTTGCTTTACTACAAACAACGCAAATATTTCTGCGTGCAGTCTGAACATAGTTCCTATAAAGTTGGGTACCCATGCGTCGCTTATACTGAAGTTTGTTTTTCATGGGTGTTCTTTTAATTTTATTTCATACCTTCTATTTTGAAGCTGCAATGAATGTTTACACGATTTTGTTTTGTTGCAGGTAAGGAATCATACTTTGCTGGCATTGGACAGTAAGTACTCAAATACCTATAGCTTATACTCATAAGATGTAGGTGATGGAGATATCACAGCTTTATGCTTATAGCACACATTTTCGTAAAATCAAACCAAGAAACTGTCGTCCGCCTGTCCCCTAACCATATTTTCTTCCAGTGAGGTTTGCTGCTTTCCGGCACTCTCTCACGTTCTCAGTCGACGAGACAATAGGTGCTCACATAAACAATTCACCAAATTTTGCGGTAGGAGAGGAGTGCTCCAATCTCACAGGCAAACTACCTGATCCCATTCTAGTTGTGGAATGCAATCGTTCTGCAGGCTGATGGTTTTCTTGAGAAGCAGACAGACAATTGAAAGGGGGCCCTTATCCTGAAGACAATGGCCGCCGTATCTACCATTTCGTAATTTTATGTGGAAGCTTCCTGAGTAATCGTTTTATGATAGCAAAATCTTTACGTTCGTTGCATTCTTGAGGCAATAAGTAATTCGAATGCCAAGATATTTAAGTAATTTAAATATTAGTTCGAGTTTTATCGCATTCTAATCATATTTTCGAATGTCTGAAGAGGGTACTGTGTTTGGTCTTGAAAATGTATAACCTGCCTTCCTTTCAACGACCCAAGACACAGCGCCGGTTTACTACTGATTTTTATTTACTTTAGGTATTTATTGTAGCACACTTTCTTGATAACAACACTAGACCATTGCTTATACACACAAGAGCCAAAGAAACTAGTACACCTGTCTAATATCGTGTAGGACTCCCACCAGCAGGCAGAAGTGCTGCAACACGACGTGGCATGGACTCGACTAATCTCTGAAGTAGTACTGGAGGAAATTCACACCATGAATCCTGCAAGTCTTCCGTAAATCCGCAAGAGTACTAGGGGCTGGAGATCCCTTCTGAACAGCTCGCTGCAAGGCATCCCAGATATTCTCAATAATGTTCGTCTGGGGAGTTTGGTTGCCGGCCGAAGTGTTTAAACTCAGGAGAGCGTTCCTGGACCCACACTGTAGCAATTATGGACGTTCGATTTGTCGCATTTTCCTGCTCGAATTGCACAAGTCCGTCTGCATGCACAATGGACATGAATGGATGCAGGTGATCAGCCAGGATGCTTACGTACTTGTCGCCTGTCAGAGTCGTATAGTATCAAGCGTCCCATATTAGTCCAACTGCACAAGCCCCATACCATTACAGAGCCATCACCAGCTTGAAAAGACCCCTGCTGACATGCCGGCTTCATGGATTCATGAGGTTGACACCATACCCCTACACGTCCATCCGCTCGATACAATTTGAAACGAGTCTCGTCCGACCAGGCGACAAATTTCCAGTCATCGACAGCCGGTGTTGACGGGCCCAAGCGAGGCGTACTTAGCCGTGGCGTGAGTAGGAGCCGCACGCCGACGCCGACGCAGCAGATTCCAGTAGTGGCATTGGCAATGACCCATGCACGCACACTGCGCAACGCCATCGGTGGCATCGGCGCAAAGCCTCGCTGTGTACCTCCGATGCGATAAAGTCGATCACACACTTGTCGGAGTGTGTCTGCACGCTTTGCCCTGAGTCACCCTTCTCTCCCAAACCATACCACTCGGTCGTTCTGACCCTGTGAGCTTGAGTGGTTGCAACAAAACTTTACTGTAACAAAACTTTACGTATTTATTTAGTCATCTGTAGTTGGATGCGTAGCGACATGGTTCGATGATCGAAGTCTCGTTCTTAGGCCGCGTCTTACGTGAGCGACAGGCGGCAAAACACAACCGTTACAGAAGTCCTACGCGAGCGACATCCGCGTCGCTGCCTTTCTTCCGCTGCAACTTTTGACGTTTGAATTCAAACGAGTTTGAATCTTATCGTTGGAGCACGCGCGACAGAAAGCGACAGCCACGTGTCTTCTCGGCAAAGCAGCTATGAAATACTTATCATCCGATTTTAAGAAAAGTATTCGGTGAAAAGCTTTGATTCTTCGCATCTTATAGCTTGATATCTTTAAACGATAAAGGTCTGAATTTATTTTCGTTATTCTTCATAGTTACTGTGCTGCACGAAATTGAGTACATGGCTGCACCAAACTTTTAAGAATTTGCAGAGGTAAAATCACATTGCATAGACTTTCCGTATAGTCCATTTAAGGCCATACATTATTGCGTGTGAAATGTAACCAACATATCTAAACTGTATTTAAAGTTGAGACCGGAGTGACATCTCTTTTCATTCTTGAGATATTGGTTGTTACATCCGCGGACGGGTCACTCGCGGTGCGTGAGAACCTTTCCTGCGCTTCGGGAATCAAGTTGTCGTAAACATCGTCGTATATCATAAACGGTTCAAGACATCGAAACGACGGTTTTTGAAAATGACAGCACGCAGAAAGGGCTATTTTATCGTATGATTAACACTCGATACGTTTTTGCAAACGCGTGAGCAGAGCGAAAACAAGACTCCCTATAAATTACGCCAAGAGGTTGTATCAGAATTTTCATAACCAAACAAAGAGAGACAGACCGGTAATCGGGGTATCAAAGTGACAAGCGTGAGGTCTCGTTTGGTATGAAAATATTTAACTGCTTGAAAGTAATCAGTGTAATTAACGAAAACGTAATTAATGAGTTGAGGAAAAATTGAAATATTTCACGAAAAGCTGCTGTCAAGCTATGTAAATGAAGTGTCATAAAATTTAATCTGTTCAAGGCATAGCTATTTTGCACATAAAAAGATACGTTGGTGCGGTATTTAAATGTCAAACAGACTTCCTTCGAATCAAGTACCAAAGGTGGAATTTTCTAGGACAGAAACCGTTAGGAAGGCAAACGAGGAGTCAGCGAGATCATGTTTTCTGAATAAAACTTGAAAATAAAAAGTGAAAGAAATCGGTCAAATATTTTATGAAATAATTTGTGGAAAAGAAATAAGTAGATCAGAGAAACGTTCCATGTGCCATTGAATGATGCTCGAAATCATGAACAGAAAATGAGGTGCACCAAAAGTTTCCCTAATATCATTTATTTCATACTTTTAGACAAATCATTTCACATAGCGTTTGACTTTCTTTTCAAACATTTTTTATGCTTTACTTTGACTGTTTAACTTAATTGAAACGCTTGGCCTTAACACTGACTCCTGATGAATTACATTCGCAGCATCAAATATCTGTAAAATTTCATGGGTCATTGTAATTTATTAGGAATTTAATGTGTGTGATATACTGGGATAATTGTGTACAAGCGTAAAAAGATCAAGTTGTTTGGCAAGATCTTAAAAATATACTTAGCGATGCAGTGTAAACAGTATACATAAAACTAAGTGTACAGAATTGTAAATGAATCAGTTAAAACATAAAAAGCACGCATGATCGAACCACAGACCTTTCCATGGCCATAATCACAATCTGCAATGTTACCGTTACACGACGACTAGCTGGTATCTATCGTTGTCAATCTGAGTATTTACATGTATATTTAGGGTAGTCAGTCATGTAGTCAGTCATTCTTTCGAATTTATTGACTGCTACAAGTTCTCGATCATGCAAAAAACATTAGTCTTTAATTTATTGAAGAGGTAGTCAAATGCTCCTCTGTTTATTCATGTGTACTGGAAGAATTTGTCTGGTGATCTTTGTAGTTGATGATATTTATGAAATTCTCCATGGAGATTCCTCCCTTTGTAAATTTCATGCGCAGCATTCCTTTTCGCTTTATTTTCTTAAGTAAACCTACACTCCTGGAAATTGAAATAAGAACACCGTGAATTCATTGTCCCAGGAAGGGGAAACTTTATTGACACATTCCTGGGGTCAGATACATCACATGATCACACTGGCAGAACCACAGGCACATAGACACAGGCAACAGAGCATGCACAGTGTCGGCACTAGTACAGTGTATATCCACCTTTCGCAGCAATGCAGGCTGCTATTCTCCCATGGAGACGATCGTAGAGATGCTGGATGTAGTCCTGTGGAACGGCTTGCCATGCCATTTCCACCTGGCGCCTCAGTTGGACCAGCGTTCGTGCTGGACGTGCAGACCGCGTGAGACGACGCTTCATCCAGTCCCAAACATGCTCAATGGGGGACAGATCCGGAGATCTTGCTGGCCAGGGTAGTTGACTTACACCTTATAGAGCACGTTGGGTGGCACGGGATACATGCGGACGTGCATTGTCCTGTTGGAACAGCAAGTTCCCTTGCCGGTCTAGGAATGGTAGAACGATGGGGTCGATGACGGTTTGGATATACCGTGCACTATTGTGTCCCCTCGACGATCACCAGTGGTGTACGGCCAGTGTAGGAGATCGCTCCCCACACCATGATGCCGGGTGTTGGCCCTGTGTGCCTCGGTCGTATGCAGTCCTGATTGTGGCGCTCACCTGCACGGCACCAAACACGCATACGACCATCATTGGCACCAAGGCAGAAGCGACTCTCATCGCTGAAGACGACACGTCTCCATTCGTCCCTCCATTCACGCCTGTCGCGACACCACTGGAGGCGGGCTGCACGATGTTGGGGCGTGAGCGGAAGACGGCCTAACGGTGTGCGGGACCGTAGCCCAGCTTCATGGAGACGGTTGCGAATGGTCCTCGCCGATACCCCAGGAGCAACAGTGTCCCTAATTTGCTGGGAAGTGGCGGTGCGGTCCCCTACGGCACTGCGTAGGATCCTACGGTCTTGGCGTGCATCCGTGCGTCGCTGCGGTCCGGTCCCAGGTCGACGGGCACGTGCACCTTCCGCTGACCACTGGCGACAACATCGATGTACTGTGGAGACCTCACGCCCCACGTGTTGAGCAATTCGGCGGTACGTCCACCCGGCCTCCCGCATACCCACTATACGCCCTCACTCAAAGTCCGTCAACTGCACATACGGTTCACGTCCACGCTGTCGCGGCATGCTACCAGTGTTAAAGACTGCGATGGAGCTCCGTATGCCACGGCAAACTGGCTGACACTGACGGCGGCGGTGCACAAATGCTGCGCAGCTAGCGCCATTCGACGGCCAACACCGCGGTTCCTGGTGTGTCCGCTGTGCCGTGCGTGTGATCATTGCTTGTACAGCCCTCTCGCAGTGTCCGGAGCAAGTATGGTGGGTCTGACACACCGGTGTCAATGTGTTCTTTTTTCCATTTCCAGGAGTGTAGTTTTGTAGCCTTTGCTACAGTATTCTACAGTTCAGGGGCGCCGTTTTATAGAAACAGCTTGTTGCCTCTGAGCAGCTATCTTGTAGTGCGACATTGTCGTTCGCACGCATTACACCAGAACTTTTCGCTCGATGCTGCTGCTTGTCGCTGGAGTGTCGCGTATCCAGAAGTCGCTCACTGTCGTTCGCTTCTGTCGCTCACGTAGGACACTGCCTTACAGCTTTGTGTCGTGCAGTCATCAACGATACCCGAGTGTGCCTTCGGCTCCGAAAGCCCATATCGATGATGTTTCGTTGAATGGTTCGCACGCTGACACTTGTTGATAGCCGAGCATTGAAATCTGCAGCAATTTGCGGAAGTATTGCACTTCTGTCACGTTGAATGATTCTCTTCAGTCGTTGTTGGCCCCGTTCTTGCAGGATCTTTTTTCCGGCTGTAGCGGTGTCTGAGATTTGATGTTTTACCGGATTCCTGATATTCGCGTTGCACTCGTGAAATGGTCGTACGGGAAAATCCCCTCTTCATTACTACGTCGGAGATACTGTGTCACATCGCTCGTGTGCCGACTATAACACCACGTTCAAAATCACTTAAATCTTGATAGCCTACCATTGTAGCAGCAGTAACCGATCTAACAATTGTGCAAGACACTTATTGTCTTATATAGGCGTTGTCGACCGCAGCACCGCATTCTGCCTGTTTACGTATCTCTGCGAATATCTGTGATAATCTATTTCTCTTTTTCTCATTTACAGTTATATTATGTGTCCTTAGCTTTGTTTCTATCATTAGTGTTGTAGCATTTAGATGGTCAATGGACACTCATACACCAAGATACATCCAGTTTTCCTACAGTATCTTTTTCCACTCTCAGCCGAGGCTTTCTTTACCGTAGCAGAAAAAAAGCCTTAGGTTTTAGTTATTTCAAATTATTTTGGGCAGTTCTGCAATTATCTTTTTACCTAGTGTTATTAGTTTTGTTACAACAGCATATACTACTGCTGTGATAACAAACAATGCAACTATTTACACTATAAAAAGTCCCTATTACTACTCCCACCACTTGACGTTTTTTCAGCAACTGTTACCATTATTACTACTACTGAAAATTATGTTACTAATTCAAAAACAAATACCAGTACTTCTGCTACGATTACATAAGATGATCATAGGGTCACTGACGCTCGGAAAAGAGTCAAATGTTGTACTGTCCTCTCTAGCTTCACTGTTTCTCTTCACTTGTAATCTGAGATGGACACACATAGAGAGTTTGTCTACGATCCGTGGCAGATCGACAACCCCGTCGGGTCCAGCAATACTTTGCTACCTCCAGACGGCGTGGTGACGGGTCAGAGCGCTTCTCTTAACTTATTTTCCACTGGCTCTTCCCGCTCTTCTTAGACGCGCTGGTGCCACTCTTCCATAAATGGACCAAACGATCATAGAGGTATCATGTTTCATCCACGTTCCATAGGGTCGAATAGAAGTCTCACTAGTCTGTACTGTGTTGTTTGTTGGTCAAAGTTACGCCCTGCTTCTTTCAAGACAATAATAGCTATGAAATTTAATGCAGCAAAGTCCTCTTTTATACTAATTATGGCATTAAAATTATTGCTTTTAAGACCCACCTATCCAACCTTGCAATCTCGTCAATTACACGACACTGCCGATTGCACTACAGTCATAGTTCGCCGTTGGCCTATTACTAATTCTGTTATGCAGATGCGGCCCATGTCTGGAAAGATAATGGACTAGTCTCCCACTTGGCTCAAAATGTGTTATCCGGAGCCTGAGGCCTGCATCAGGAAGAAAATGAATCGTTGTCCTTCCTTCATCTGAGAAATTCCATCTCAGCTGGCGTGCTGCGCATATAAAAATCTGTATTACTAACGGATTTGTTTCCGGTTTCACAAGAATATCATTTATTTTTTCATATTGTTTTTGTGTGCAGCCAATGTAAGATAGTCTGTTTGCTTTTTATTTTTAGATTAAGGGGACATACACCCATTGACATAGTTACTACGTCTGTAGATATGGTGCTGAAGGCCCCAGACAGTCGTTTTTCCCTCGTTCAATACGCGAATAGAAATTCGGTAATATTGATAGAAATACTCTTCGCCATTTCGCCATTCACTGTAGAATGCCTTGCGGACTATATGTATAGTTGGAGAACAAGGTCCAGTACAGATTTAATGGCACACACATTGATGGCAGAGCAAGACATTTAAGTTAAAACGTCGGTTTCTGCTGACGGTAGAAGCATTTCATGCGAGGTTCGGAGACGATGTTTAGCAATGAGGCTAGAAGGAAATGACGGCGCAAATTTTGATCAAGCGATCGGAAATGTTTGTGCGGAAACAAAAGAACAAACTTTCACTGACAGAGAAAGTAATGCCAATACGGCTGGTAGCAAATTTAAGGTTTCCGTGTACATGGAAGAAGCTTCGCAATAATCTTAGTGTCCCTCATGTGTAAATTTGGTAACTGCAACGGGACTGGAGTTTTTTTGGAAAGAACTTGGTATGCATGTGTCACATGGAATCATTCAAGACGTTGAGAAAATTCGAACATATAGCAAAAAAATTGGCTAAGTCGGGCAACACCACGATAGTAAAATTTCGGCACTCGATGTTGTCACACCTAGAATAAACACTTTAAATATCGCCAGAAGAATGGAAAACTCATTACGTAGGCCAAAGTTATACATAATAGCAATCAAACTATCGTGTGTCCGTAATATTTCCCACAACTTATTCCAGACTGAAATTCAATCAGTGGTACTGTAATAGCCATTTGTTCTGAACAAGTGTAGTGGTTACGATAAACTTTTGTTGCAGAGAAGTAGAAAATGTGAACAACATTTTGCCTGTCTTGCAAAAATTGTGCACAGGAAACAGCAGTCTCGATCATGAGTTTGAACTGCAAACTACCAATATGACTGAGGACACTATTAATTTACTGAGACCCTTAAAGAGTAATATATGAATATTTAAGTAACACTGGAGTTAACATACGATGAAGAAAGCTGTGTTGTAATCTTCGTCGTGAAGGTGTTGTAATACGTCATGTGATTGAAATCCAAAAACATAATGTACCATGAGATGAGATGCCGAACACCATATAGCTCGGGTGGATGTAGGTTTGTGTGTGAGTGTGTGTGTGTGTGTGTGTGTGTGTGTGTGTGTGTGTGAGAGAGAGAGAGAGAGAGAGAGAGAGAGAGAGAGAGAGAGTGCGGGGGTGTGTGTATTTGAGGGATTTGGGGGGGGGGGGAGGACAGAAAGCTTTTATACGTATTAATGAAAACCTACTAAACAACGTGAATGGCTATATGAACTTCATTCCAATATGAAAAGAAAATGAAGTCTACGCCATAGCTATTGTTCTGTAATTGAAATACTAGAAAAATTTGAATACAGTTATCATGGTTCCTGTATACATTTACTTATTGAGTTTTATTGTATAAATTAGTATCTTTTTAGGCCCCTACTGCGGTATTAGATTTAAGAGAATGTGTGTATACTATTAGGTATAACAATTTCAGTGTCTTTGAGACCAGGTACTTAGGGAAAGGCAGGACTTGGTGTGGACGGGGCTGTTATCAGTTACCATTGGTTGATCAGTTTTTTTTATCCTGTACAATTAATTTGGAAGCAGTTGACAATAAGGAACAACTATCAGATCTGACTGTTAAGACACAATGTCTAATTAAAAAAATTCTTAAGCAAGTTGCACTCATGGCTGAAGGCCTTATCGACCAGAAATTGAAATTATTTGTCGGCTGAAGACCCCAATAGTAATAACTCAAAAAACAATTTGACGGCTGAAGGCCTGCATAGCAAATTTTTGAGAAGCAATTAAACTTCTTCGAGAGATATTTAAAGAACAATCATCAACATTTCAGTGTAAGATACTTTGTGTAATTAAAATTTCTTAAGACAAGTTACACTAAGGGCTGAAGGCCTTATTAACAAGAAATTCAAACTCTTTGTCGGCAGAAACAGTAATAATTCAGAATTAATTTTTTTTTTAAATCAAACATTACAATCTGACTAAATCGAGAGAGAAGTGGGCCTCAGACAGTGCTCCAAGGATCGACCTGGGAAAGTCGCTCAACTTCATAAGTGATGAGACAGACAGCCAAGAGTTGTATTCACTTAACCGGATGGCAACTCAAACTAGTAACAGTTTAAACGCAGACCAACACTCTTGCAAAATCTACTAACGTCTGATAACCAATACAACGATGGAATAACCAAGGAAGGCGGAACCGGTGGACAGCACTGCGTCTTCTGAATCCAGTGTTTAGAACATCCAGAAGACGAAGGAACGACTACGACCAAAGTAGTCCAAAAGAAACAAAATATCCGAACCACAATCGAGGAGGCTGTCGAGCTACACGCCTTACTGGACAGCAGCGGCAAGGCGTCGAAAGGTACACTCCCGCGAAAATTCTCTAACCTCCAGGGCAGGTGACTAGGGCTTTAGCAGCCAGTAGGCAGAAAAATACTGCTCGTTGAACTTCACCAATAATAACACAAGGAATTCAATGATTAATAATAAGAAGTGGAGAATGGCTAATTAATTTCACCAACTTCAAACACTCCACTCCTTGCTCTTCGTCTCAGCGACCCTGCGAGTAGCAACGTGCGAACAAACGACTTGACCTCAAAATAGTGGATGTTTCCCTACTGGGTTAATGTCCACGCAACTCAAACGTCCTAGGTCCGGTGGACAACGAAGTTGTGGCCCTCGCAACTACAGCCCCTCGATTCGGCAGTGCCTGCGTGCCACCAGCAGTCCCGGCAAGTCCTCTCTCTGCCAGACCTCACTGCTGCTCCATCCCATTCCAAACTCCCCAACACACTCCAACCCGGAAACCACTTGACGTCCCTCCAAAGATAGAACCACCGTATTAGATATCGATAACCGCTGCTGCTGCCACTCACGGACAGACAACGCTAGCAAACGTAGTGGCACCAGTAAACACAAGAAGGAAACGAGACGCCACTATCCCTATTACACGATGCCAACCTACCAACGGCACCAACGCGAGCTGCAACACGGCTCAGTCTTCGGCTTTAGACGCAAAAAAAGGCAGGTTTTATGATTTCAATATGTAAATAAACAATGTCTCTACCTGCAGCCAGAAAGATTTCTACATTTTTAAACTCCCTATTAGATTTTATTCATGTGTCAGAAGGACTTGAGGATTCACGTATTTGTTGCCTTTTGATGTAGTTTTGAGAGTTCTCAGGTTTTCATTTTTTTTCATTTATCTAACAAATATTCAGAGCATGTAACAAAAACGTACGAATAATTCTGTGTCTTAGAACTTTTCTTGGTCCGAAAACAGACAATACCCAAAGAAAAAAGTTTCTGCTATAAAAGCAGTACCTCTGTTTGTAGTTAAAGAGTGGGCAAAAATAATTGATGACAGAACAGGAATCGGAAAACAAAACAGGTCACATTCGCCAGCGTTTGACATTCGGTGTGGGTCTTCTGAATACACAGGGGAAATGCAAGAACGCTTTCCATTCTTTGCCGAACTGCTTTGCTAGGCGGTATCGGTGCCGCCTTTATGGAACGATTTGAAAAGCTCTGCCACTTTTTGTAAGCTGCGTATTTTGCGCTTCTGCTGTGGTGAATAGAATTCGCGAAGAAATCCTGGAATATTTTATCCCTTTCCGACCGCCAGACGGTTTTCTGCCTGTGTCTGTTGCAACCGAACCTTTTCACTGCGACTTTCTGCAGATGCGAGCGGGACGTCGTTACGTGCCCTTGGCGAGAGTCGCACTGAATGTGTACGGCGATTATGCAGTTCTGTGCAAAAGGTTTCCTCTTGCCTCTTGAGGTTCGAATTGCACGGAGAGAGGGAGGAGGTGGTTCTGCAGAGGGAGTGAAGGTTCAGGCTTTCCTCTGGCTTTATCTAAGGCATGCAGGGTATTTGTTTAAAGTTGGAATAAGTAAATTCTCGAAAAATACGCACCATACGAAAAAATTGTTCTAGGTGGAACCTTAATATTCTCAAAGGAGGCCTATGTCTATGCTAAAAATGGACATGCCGTAATCCGTCGCTCACCAGTGGATTGGGTAAACTTTATATTTTCAAATTTAAATCCCTCATTTTTCTTGAAGATTCGTATTTGGCACGGAAGGACCGATATCAAAATATGCAGGGTTCGATGGTACGAGCAGTAATATCGACTTTACGCCAGCAAATAATGCAGCAATGGCATACGTAACAAACTGGACTGTACACGACAACATAACCAGTAGTGATCATAATGTCATATCATACACACTAACTCACACTCAGAACACCAGACACCAGTTGTTACACAAAGCAGACTGGAACAAATAAACGGAAATTATCCAACAACATGATCTAGAAAACATCAATGAAAGTATCGATTATAGAGCACACAAGTTAACACAGGTAATACAAAATGCACAAAACACTTCAATAGCGACAGCAAAGAACACAAAATGCTCACCATTACCATGAATCAACGAACTCACGAGACTCAAACAAAATGCAAGACGTAAACGAAAATTGTATCAAAGGGTGACAGCAGATAGGGACAGACAAATAAGACTTGAAGCATATAGGCATGCGCAAGACTTATATAGACAGACCCTATACAACACGTGTAGACAATAGTGGGAGCTATTTGTAACAACACAAACAGAGCAAAATATATGGGGGGGGGGGGGGGGGAACCATACAAAATTCTGACACAGAAGATGATACCACAATTCATCAAGAGTAGTGACTGGCGTATTGTGATGAGCCAATTGCTCGGTCACTATTGACCAAATGTTTTCAATTGGTGAGAGATCTGGAGAACGAGCTGGTCAGGGCAGCAGTCGAACATTTTCTGTACCCAGAAATTCCCGTACAGGGACTGCAACATGCGGTCGTCCATTATCCTACTGAAATGTAGGGTTTCGCAGGGATCGAATGAAGGGTAGAGCCACGGGTCGTAACACATCTGAAATGTAGCGTCCACTGTTCAAACTGCCGTCATTGCGAACAAGAGGTGACCGAGACGTGTAACCAGTGGCACCCCAAACCATCACGCCGGGTGATACGCCAGTATGGCGATGACGAATACACGCTTCCAGTATCCGTTCGCCGTGATGTCGCCAAACACGGATGCGACCATCATGATGCTGTAAACAGAACCTGGATTCATCCGTAAAAATGACGTTTTGCCATTCGAGCAGCCAGGTTCGTCGTTGAGTACACGATCGCAGGCGCTCCTGTCTGTGATGCAGCGTCAATGGTAACCGCAGCCAAGGTCTCCGAGCTGATTGTCAAAGCTGCTGCAAACGTCGTCGAACTGTTCGTGCAGATGGTTGTTCGTCTTGCAAACGTCCCCATCTGTTGACTCAGGGACGAGACGTGGCCGCACGATCCGTTACAGCCAAGCGGATAAGATGTCTGTCATCTCGACTGCTAGTGATACGAGGCCGTTGGGATGCAGCACGGCGATCCGGATTACCCTCCTGAACCCACTAATTCCATATTCTGCTAACAGTCATTGCATATCGACCAACGCGAGCAGCAATGTCGCGATACGATAAACCGCAATCGCGATAGGCTACAATCGGACTTTATCAAAGGTGGAAACGTGATGGTACGCATTTCTCCTCCTTACACGAGACATCACAACAACGTTTCACCAGGCAACGCCGGTCAACTGCTATTTGTGTATGAGAAATCGCTTGGAAACTTTCCTCATGTCAGCACGTAGTAGGTGTCGCCACCGGCGCCATTCTTGTGTGAATGCTCTGATAAGCTAATCATTTGCATATCACAGCATCTTCTTCCTGTCGGTTAAATTTCGCGTCTGTAGCACGTCATCTTCGTGGTGTAGCAATTTTAATGGCCAGCAGTGTATTTCTGACAGCAAATTGCTCTCACAATAGAAATCAGAATGAATAACAATCAAAAGTAATATTTTGTAAAATAAGGTCTGTAATTCTGAAAAGTGTTTCAGACAGGTATTCTCTATAACTTACAAAATACACTGAAGAGCCAAAGAAACTGGTGCACCTGCCTAATATGTAGGGGTCCCGTGAGCACGTACAGGTGCCGCGTGGCTTGAACTCGACAAATGTCTGAAGTAATGCTGGAAGTAATTGACACCATGAACCCTGCAGGGCTGTTAATAAATCCGTAAGAGTAAGAGGAGGTAAATATCTTCTGAACACCACGTTGCAAGGCATCCCAGATATTCTCAATAATGTTCATGCCCGTGGAGCTTGGTGGCCAACGAAATTGGCTAAATTCAGAAGAGTGTTCCTGGAGCAACTCTGTAGCAATTCTGGACGTGTGGGGTGTTGCATTGTCCTGCTGGAATTACCCAAGTCCTTCGGAATGCACAATGGACATGAATGGATGCAGGTGATCAGGCAATATGCTTACGTACGTGTCACCTGTCAGAGTCATATGTAGACGTATAAAGGGTTCTCTATCACTGCAACTGCATACGCCGCACACCATTACAGAGCCTCTAACAGCTTGAACAGTCCCGTGCTGACATGCAGGGTCAATGTATTGATGAGGTACACGTCCATCCGCTCGATACAATTTGAAACGAGATTCGTCCTACCAGGCGACACATTTCCAGACATCAACAGACCAATGTCGGTGTTGACGGGCCAAGGCGATGCATGGAGCTTTCTATCGTGCAGTCATCAAGGGTACACGAGTGGGCCTTCGGCTCCGAAAGCCCATATCGATGACGTTTCGTTGAATGGTTCGCACGCTGACACTTGTTGATGGCCCAACATTGAAATCTGCAGAAATTTACCGAAGGGTTGCACTTCTGTCACGCTGAACGATTCTCTTCAGTCGTCGTTGGTTCCGTTTTGGCAGGATCTTTTTCCTGACGCAGCGATGTCGGAGATTTGATGTTTTATCGGATTCCCGGTATTCATGGTACACTCCTGAAATGGTCGTGCGGAAAATCCCCACTTCATCGCTACCTCGGAGATGCTGATTATACCACCATGTCCAGACTCACTTAAATCTAAATAACCTGCCATTCCAGCAGCAGTAACCGATCTAACAACTGCGCCAGACGCTTGTCTTATGTATGTACTGTCGTCCGCAGTGCCGTATTCTGTCTGTTTATATACCTCTGTATTTGAATGCGCAAGCCTATACCAGTTTGGCTCTGAGCACTATGGGACTTAACATCTGAGGTCAATAGTCCCCTAGAACGTAGAACTACATAAACCTAACCAACCTAAGGACATTACACACACCCATGCCCGAGGCAAATGGCTCTGAGCACTATGGGACTTAACATCTATGGTCATCAGTCCCCTAGAACTTAGAACTACTTAAACCTAACTAACCTAAAGACAGCACACAACACCCAGTCATCACGAGGCAGAGAAAATCCCTAACCCCGCCGGGAATCGAACCCGGGAACCCGGGCGTAGGAAGCGAGAACGCTACCGTACGACCACGAGCTGCGGACATGCCCGAGGCAGGATTGGAACCTGCGACCGTAGCAGTCTCGCGGTTTCGGACTGAAGCGCTTCAATGTAGTAAGTGAAATCATGTTTGTTTACGCGCGTAAACCTAAGAAAGGCTACTGCTTCTGGAGTGTTGCGAATATAGTTTAATTTTGCAGAGACTTACGGCAACGAGTTGTAACTCAGGGGATCGTCAGAAGGAATGGTTCATCCTAAATTTCGCAAGGATATGTTTGCACACATTACGTGTTGTGTTTCTGAGTAATGCCGTAAAAAGTGGTTGCACTTGCACCACTAGAAGTAACAGTCAGCTATATAAACTGTTGTCCATTACTCGAGTTATGTTCGTATCTTACAATTTATCTAAAACATATTCTATACCGAGCGGGGTGGCGCAGTGGTTAGCACACTGGACTCACATTCGGGAGGACGACGGTTCAATCCCGTCTCCGGCAGTTCTGATTTAGGTTTTCCGTTATTTCCCTAAATTGTTTCAGGCAAATTCCGAGATGGTTCCTTTCAAAGGGCACGGCCGATTTCCTTCCCAATCCTTCCTTAACCCGAGCTTACGCTCCGTCTCTAATGACCTCGTTGTCGGCGGGACGTTAAACACTAACCACCACCACCACCACCACAAATTCTATAGTAATTCAAATGACGATGTTGTTGGTCGAGTTTTCTTCCGCCAGTCTCTTCAATATTTAAAACAGAATACAGCTTTTTTTTATCATGCAGCTAATTCATTTAAACCAAGTATGTACATATCGCTTTAAATTAAATTTTTATCAATTTTAACGAGGGACGCAGAAACTTTCAAAGATTTAGGAGTGGATGAAGCACACTGTACCAATTGGTAGTGTTCAGATGGATGTTCTAGTGGTGGATTGTTCACTTCAGTATGGTATTCAAACGAGTGTTCATTTTCTTGAATGCACCAGACAATATCCCTTCTAAACGAGCAGAGGACGAGATGTAGAGTTGTGTCACGGAGCGACGAGCACCGCCGATGCACTGTTTCAAGTCGTGTTCGGTTAGAGTGTAGAATCCCGTATACAAGACAGTTCGGAATGCACAAACAAATAAGATTCGGTCTGTCATGGGTGTTTGCGTAGAATAAACTTAAGATCCACGTTCATCGGGTACCCTGACATTTTGCTAATACTGAGTGAAGTATGTATCTATAGGAGGCGATCAAAAGGTTTCTGTTCGAAAGCCGTACAGTCCAGAACCTGTAAGCCAATCAGGCAAAATCGCCGTGAATGCTGGGGCGTTCGTGCTATCGATGCTCCAGATTGAAGATAACAGTTTGGTAACACACTGTGTCCTGCTTGCTGTCCATCCTGGTCCGACAAGAATCGGCGACCGTTTAAAGCTTGTTTAAGGGACTGAAGGCTTGATAATCACATGAGGAGAGATCAGGACTATAGGGCGGATGCTCGACTGTCTCCGACTTGAGTTGGCGTAACTTCTGCCGAACGACATTTGCGGTAAGGGGAGTGCGTTATCAAGTAGCAACAGCAACCCTTATCTCCATATTCCTGGTCTTTTTCGCCTTAACTACTTGCCTAATTTCTCCAGCGTTGCGCAGTACTAATCAAAGTACAGGGTGAGCACCGTGACCAGCGCAGAGCTTCTCGCACCATTCCACAACGATGGTTTTCGACTGACGTGCTGCCCCACACACGTTTTTCATTCTCCGATGGACGTCTATCGATATTTGTCCTTCATCATCCAAGGAAAGTATAGCAGCGTATTGGTCCTGTTTGGACACAATTGTTAATAACGTCGCCATAGTTAACGTTTCCGTATCTACCGCAGGAGCGTTGGAAAGACCCGAATGCCACACTAATGCCTTGTCTACATGTCGGTGCTTGTATACCCGTACAGGTTACATGCATATAAGCTGCAGAAACCCCCACAAACGAATTTTTTTTTCGCCCTTTACAGATGTAGACAGCGCATTAAGCCGAAGAAAACCGTAGCATGCCTCCACAATGTTTATAAAAAATTCTGTTTTTAAATTAGCGAATACTTCTCTTAAAAACTGAAATTCTATATGTACAAACAGTGTTATTTAACGGAAGGGAAATTTAAGAAAAGCCCACTGATGATGCTTAAACTTTGGCATATATGCATATCATGCACAACAAAGTGGTTCAAATGGTTCAAATGGCTCTGAGCACTATGGGACTCAACTGTTGTGGTCATAAGTCCCCTAGAACTTAGAACTACTTAAACCTAACCAACCTAAGGACAGCACACAACACCCAGCCATCACGAGGCAGAGAAAATCCCTGACCCCGCCGGGAATCGAACCCGGGACAACAAAGTGGGAATTATATCAAAATATTACAAGAAGCCATAGTCGAGCTACAGTATCTCATTACAAACAGTGTTGTAAGGCGCTTAAAAATGTTATTAGTGCAGTGAAGAGTATGTGGTATGCAAATAGAACAGCCAGCTCACAGGATAAAATTAAAACCATATGGCCATTCGTGATGGAAGTATCTGGTCAACAGCACAGAGTCGAGGATATGAAGGCAGTACATGTTAAAAGTGTTTCTGTTAATGATAAATCAGATATGTTCACAGTGTTTAATAATAACTTTCTGAACATAGCCGGTGAATTAAATACAAACTTAGTTTCTACGGGGAAGCACGTAACTCTCTTGGAAAATGTTTTTCCCGGTATTGATATCTGAAACACTCTTCCGTGATACTGACAAGGGGATCTATATGATATCGTACTCTGTAGGTCATACCTTTGCTCTTACGAGCTATCCTATTGCTTATATAATTTTTTTTTTTTTTGTGGGAAATGTCAGACAGTGTTGTAGTCCCCGAGGGTTATGATAAATTCGTGATGTTGTTTCATTCTCAAACTTATGCTTTCCAGTGGTTATTTTTACTGTCATGATAACGTGATCTTTGACATGTTATTAGATTTTGTTTACCCACTCATCTCGTGTTTGGGAAGATAATTTAGATAATTTTTTGTGTAATGCTTGTGTTTCAAATAGATCTGTTCATTTAGAATTTCTTGAGGGTAATTTAGTGTGTGTGTGTGTGTGTGTGTGTGTGTGAGTGTGTGTGTGTGTGAATATATTTCCATCTCTTCAAGAATGTTCATTAGTGGTCCTTTTTGTGCAGCGTGTAAAACCTCGACAGCCTGTTCTGTATTGTCCGCTGTGTGTCGTTCTGTATTCAAGTGGTGGAAAAAGCTGATGGGTTACTGTCGCTCCCTCTAACGTATTCTCGGTATTGAAATTCCGCCCAGTTTGACCTATATAGAATTATCACGTACTTTACAATGAATTTTATATATGCCTGCATTCGAATACATGGTTGGTTTTGTTTTTCCGGAGTGTGGTAGTGTTCGAAGACTGTATCGTGTCTGGATGCAAATCTTATATTATTTTAGTAATGCGTTAAATCTGTGAGATATCGTTCCTAGATATGTAGCGGGTATAAATATAAATTTTTGTTTTATTGGTAGTTCTTTTGTCAGCGTTATTCCCCTACGGATGGTGGATTTTACAGGCTTCGTGCGTTTATCGTATAGGTATGTGACATTTGGGATCAAAATAAGTTCGTTCCGCAGCGAATTTTAGGATTTGCATGACTTTCTGTAAGGTGTCTAGTTCCAAAGATAGGTTATTCATAGCATGAAAGTGTGCATATTTTTGTGCTATTTTGGGTGACAGGAATTTGCGTTAATAATGTTGCCTGTTGTCGTCGGTTTCTGATAATCTCGAATTTGTATGCATAATTGATGTTTTTTATGATCAAATCCAGGTAATTTATTGTTTTGTTATTTCCCAGTCCCATTGTGATTTTTACTTTTGTGTTCAGATTGTTGAGAATATCAAGTTGTAATTGAATATCTTCGTTATTTCAATCCATTAGTATCAGGGTGTTGTCAACGTATCTATAGTAGTATACGATTTTGGAGATTATTGTGATTCTGGTGCGAAAGAATTTCTGATCTAAATTACTTAAGAAAATGTCCGCTATTAAGCCTGCGATGTTGCATCTCTAGGCTACACCATCTGTTTGAGCGCCACATTTACCATCGGACTGAAAGTAATTTTGTTTCAGTATTAAATGTACTAACTGAACGATATCATTGACATTTGTTATGCTGGTTTATCTGCAATCTAGTGAATTGTGTTCCATTACGGCAATTGTTTCGCCAATTACAATGTTTGTACAGAGCTTTCTGACGTCAAATGAGACATAGTTGCCAATTTTTAGGATTTTGGTGTCTTATTTTTTGTGCTAGTAACTTAGAAATTTTCGTTGTGTATCGTTTATTAAAATTGTATAGTTTCCTTAGAGTGTTATGCAGTTTTCTGCTAATCAAGTATGTGCGACTATTTATACTTTCAATAACCGGCTGGATAGGGACGGATATTTTATGAATTTTCGGAAGTCCACGTCATTTTGTTGTCCTAGGATTCAATACCCAACATGCTATTTTTTCGTAGTCACATATATTAGTATCACACTGTCTGATGATTATTATCATTACTTTTCTGTTGTAATTTCATGTATTGAAACATTATATGACCATGGAGATTTTCTCGTCAGTTTGGTTGTACGGAACTAGAAAGTGTAAAATATAAATGAAATGAATATATATACTCTTCAGTCACCGATATTCATTCCGGATCACAGGTCTCTCCCAAAAATTTCCATACCGATATTTGCCGGGCGGGCTGTATCCAGTTTTTCCCCGCAAGTCGTTGGATATCGTCTCTTCATCTCGTCAGACGTCGTCCAATACTTCTCTATGACTCTCTCGGACGCCATTGCATTTGTATTGTGCTCCATTTGATGTTGGCCTTTTATCCTGCCCTTGCCCAGCACCACTGCAGTCTTGCTTCCGCTCAACAGCGTTCTTCTCCTTATCTCTTCCTTCCTGATC
Source organism: Schistocerca nitens (assembly GCF_023898315.1). NCBI lineage: Eukaryota > Metazoa > Arthropoda > Insecta > Orthoptera > Acrididae > Schistocerca > Schistocerca nitens. Next base: position 229,976,133 of record NC_064615.1, on the reverse strand, counting down.
CTGTCTCTGACTCCACGCTCTACCTATTGCCCTTTGACAAAGCCGGGGTCGATTTGCGCTGCTTTTTCGAGCAGCTGTTTTGGTAGCTGTTGCTACTGGCATCCTTTTTAAATTTATAGGCATATCTGGTTTACAGAGAACGTATCCAAGTTTCCCGAAAGTCATTCAGGTGAGCCCAATTCACTGGCTGATCTCTGCTGTCTGGTTATCTTTCCTATGTTGGATTTCACGCTCCCTATAAACGTATTAATTTACTACACCCAGAGCATGGTTTCCGATGGAGACCGTAATATAGACAGGGCTCACGATTTTGATCTTCTGAAGGTTAATTTTGAGGCCTACTGCTTGTGAAGCATCTTTGCTTTCTCGGATCATTGTTGACAGTTCGTTCGTGTCGCTGCTGAAGTGGATGAAATCTGCAAAGCGAGGTTGGTTGAGACGTGTTCCATGTATGATAATACCTTTCTGTCTCCGAGGCAGACACTTGAACACATTGTCCAGAACCAAGGCGAATAATTTAGGTGAGACTATGACTCCCGGTCTCTGACGTCCCGTCTCACGGGAATTCTCTATGTATATATAAATTGATGTCACATTCAGGCTGCGTTTCCCTTCTGGATTTGAATTTAATCCTTCTGGGAAATAAGCCCATGCCGCCGCTACCGCAAAAAAATGCAGGATCCGCCGGGAGAAGTCTTTATTCTACCTGCTCGTCTGAATGCCGGAGCTGAGGTTTTATTCGAGTAATATTCTCCTGTTTAAGCTCGTCATATATCGAAGCTGACAAGCTGACACTCCTATAAGGCCGTGACGTGTAGCTCCGCATTTTCCGCTCGCACGTCCCTCCTCTCCCGAGCGCCTACCCCTTTTCCTCTCCTTCGGGCAATACGGGACTGATGGGAGAGTCTCTAGATAGGATGAAGAATAATGCATTTCACAGCAACGCGCCGCCGGCTGCAGATATTTTATTTAGGAACCATGTTTTCTTTATAACGTCATTCAGGCGAGAGGATCCATCGAGAATATTTCTGGACTGCAGAAAACGCCACGAGTGTCAACGCGAAATGGAAACAGAAATATACCATTAGATTTACGCGTCAACGCAAGGAATTTTAAAAAGGGCACAGGGGGAAGAGAGACGGTGTTTCCCAGTTACAGAGTGGATTCATTCATTTTTAGTGCTACTTTCTGCAGCAGCCTACAGTTTTTGCATTTTATTCTTGAAGTCTTGGTTTCATGCTCTATAGCTCATCTATAAATACATTTATAAGAAATATACAGTGTATAAAAAGGTCTTCTAGTCCATAATTTTAAGACGACAGCACTACAAGCGTCTATCCTGCCCAGTCTATTCATCTCTACATAACTGATGCAACTTCGTGTGCGTTTGTTTGTTTGTGTTTGATTGTGTGTGTGTGTGTGTGTGTGTGTGTGTGTGAGAGAGAGAGAGAGAGAGAGAGAGAGAGAGAGAGTCATCAGTCTTCTGACTGGTTCGTTACGGTCCGACACGAAATGTTCTGCTGTGCCAACATCTTCATTTCACAGTAGCACTCGCAACCTACGTCCTCAATTACTTGCTGAATTTATTCATATCTCTGTCTTCCCCTACATCTTTTATGCTCTACAGCTCCTTGTAGCACCATGGAATTATACTGTGATGTCCTAACAGATGATCAATGCTGTCCCTTCTTCTTGTCACTGTTTACCACATATTCCTTTCCTCCCCTACACTCCGTAGGCGCTCTTCATTCCTTGCCTTATCATTCGACCTAATTTTCAACATTCTGCTGAGACGAAACGAACGCTGTATCATTGTAAGAGGTAGAGAGGCGAGAGAGTGTGCCGGGGATTACACCAGTTCGCTGCTACTAGCGCGACGTCATCATAACGCGCCTGAGCTTGACATACAAAGGATTGCACCATAATATCAGAGTGAAATTAAAAATTAAAATATAGCTTCCAAACTTTATTAGTATATGCTTCCGTATATTAATGTTAACATTGTGAAGTCTCAGAATTATGAAATGAATATTTTACACAAAATATATCAATGAACTTAAGAAAAAAAGGCTGGCGCTAAATAAAGAGACTACGAAGCTAAAAATTGATCATAATATGCAAAAGAATGTCGCAACCATAAGATACAATTCTCAACTTAATCGGAGCAATATTTTGGTCGAAATCGGTGTTTTTACGAAATATTGAAGGCAATAAATATTGGACTGGGAAAGATGAAAATTCGTATGTAGCCTCGGTTTGATCTAAAAGCCTTATATCTGTGATACCAGTAAAGAACCTCTATTAGTTTTACAATTATTTACTAAAATCCAAATTTTATTCATCGTAGATTAAGTATCATTTGTATTTCTTACAGAAAGATCTAATTACAGCACTCGATTACATTCATTAAATAACATAGCTGTACCAAGTTTTAACACTTTATTGTAAAATTATTACAGGTAATCTTAAAGAGGCAATTCAGGGTTCATGTTCTACTGTCGGTTCCATTCTAAAAATTCTATGCGGCATAGTTTAAATTCAGTCGAGCTAAAACCTTTTCAGTAACTAAAACGAACTTAATTCTGTTTGTATAAAAATTAAGAAGACTGTCAATCGATAACGACAGAGATATTAATTAATACCTATCCGAGAAAGGGGCCATTTAGATACGGCTACCTGCTCCTAAGACGGTTGACAGCTGATGTTACGACCAGGGAGGCAGTGGGAGAGGCACTTCGTACCGAGATATCAATTAGTCTATCCTGTCAGACAAACGTCTGCTCAACCTGTGCCTCGGATGACGTCACAGCTGGGCAGCTACCGAAAGCGTTTTTGGTAAAAGTAGGAAGTGAACTCGCGAGGACTATACACCGTCCTGGATCGGTTAGATTTTACAGAAATAACCGTTTGTGTGCTGTCCGTAGTGTTAAGAAACCACGTGGCAAGTGGCGACGTTTTTTTCCACTTTCAACTTTGGTGATTAGACGTCAAGGTGACAGTTTCGCTTGGAACTTCCCATAGAGGTCACCTTCGATCTGTTAATAGTGCTGTTTCCGATAGGGACATTATTATTATTGTTATTATTATTAGTAGTAGTAGTTGGAATACTCTTATATTTTGATGTTATTTTATCGATGCTGGATCTTGTGAACTCCACTGCTGTTAATGATAGTCGCTGAATGATGCAACCAGGCACAAATACTTCTTTGACTGTTTTATTTTATGGCCATAATCGGTTTAGGGCTACCATGCCCATCTTCAGTTGCCCGAATCTGGTTATGGCAATAAAATAAAACATTTAAAAAGTGTTTGTGGCTGGTTGCGTCATACACTGACTATTATATTTCGTGCGTGTGAACTTTTACTGAATATATCAATCACTTAAAACTTTTGTTTATAGTCATTTTTCCTGATCCCGCTAAATAAATAGCAAGTAGGAAAATTTTATTTCAGTGAACACGATGAGTAATGTGGACTTTCAGACTGGAAATTATGGTTGGTATTTCCTCCATTGCTTTCCGGCTGACTGCAAAAATTGTATTCAGGCTCTTGTAAACGGCGAAGGTAGGCGTAAAGGACGCACAGACGATTTAAGTAACTTATCGTTAACAAAATAACAGAAGTAGCGACCGTAAGGATATTTACCAGCCGCCCCAAGTTTTTACTGTAGCACCACATCTCTGATGCTTCGATTCTCTTTTGCTCCCACAGTCCGTGTTTCAGTACCATTCAATAATGCGCTCCAAACGCACATTCTCAGAAAATTCTTCCTCAAAAGAAGGCCTGTGTTCGATACAAGTAGATTTGTGTTGGCCCAGAATGCCCTTCTTAGAAGTGCTGGTCTGCAAGCTAAGTCAATTAATATGAACATCTTCATTGTATTCAAGACATTGTCATCAGCCGCAATATTTATATCTGCGACCATGTCTCACAGTTCCATCCAGAACCAAATAAACTATACGTTGATGTCTCAGCTTGTTTCCTATCTGCCTATGCTTCCTTTTAGTCTAATTGTGCCATAAAATTTCTTTCTCCCTGGCTCTACTTTGTTCTTCTTCATTATTTACTCGATCTAATCATCTGCTTTCTTCTGTAATTTCACATTTCAGAAGTTTTTTTCTCTCTTCTTCTCTGTACTTTTTATCGTTCAGGTTCTAGCTCAATGCAACGCTACACACCAGATAAGTGCTGTCAGAATGTATTACGTAACGAAATTGCAATGAAATCCAGACCTTTAGCTGCTGACAGGCGTTGATAGACATCAACGGGAACAGTTGAAAATGTGTGCCTCGACCGGGACTCGAACCCAGCATCTCCTGCTCTTACATAGCAGACGCTCTATCCGTCTGAGCCACCGAGCACACAGAGGATAGTGCGACTGCATGGACTTATCTGTGGCACGCTGGCCGTGAGACCCACATTTCCAACTTGTTGTCCACACACGTTATGTGTAGTGCCCTTGCCCACTATACTCATTAGTCTCAGCAGTCAGTGTACCGATTCCCGTAAGAGTTCGGGCAATGTGAGTGCATCCGCACTGAAGATCATTGGCTGGTAAGCCTTATCTACATGAAGATGGTATCTGTTCTTTCGGACATGACCTCCTTCAAGCACAAATGTAAAACCGTCCAGAATCTCTCCCTTGAGCTCTTCAATCGAAATGTCCCAGTCTCCACTGAACTACAGCAGTGTTCCACCACAGTCCAACGCTAATTCGAGGCCATCCCGATCAAAACTAAATCTTTCTCAAGCTCTAAAGACATGATTTGACTCACCTGACCACTTTCCTGAACCCAAGTAATAGCAGTAAAGGAAACAAAAGAAAAATTCGGAATAGGTATTAAAATCCATGGAGAAGAAATAAAAACCTTGAGGTTCGCCGATGACATCGTAATTCTGTCAGAGACAGCAAAGGACTTGGAAGTGCAGTTGAACGGAATGGATGGTGTCTTGAAGGGAGGATATAAGATGAACATCAACAAAAGCAAAACGAGGATAATGGAATGTAGTCGAATTAAGTCGGGTGATGTTGAGGGTATTAGATTAGGAAATGAGACACTTAAAGTAGTAAAGGAGTTTTGCTATTTGGGGAGCAAAATAACTGATGATGGTAGAAGTAGAGAGGATATAAAGTGTAGACTGGCAATGGCAAGGAAAGCGTTTCTCAAGAAGAGAAATTGGTTAACATCGAGTATAGATTTAAGTGTCAGGAAGTCATTTCTGAAAGTATTTGTATGGAGTGTAGCCATGTATGGAAGTGAAACATGGACGGTAAATAGTTTGGACAAGAAAAGAATAGAAGCTTTCGAAATGTGGTGCTACAGAAGAATGCTGAAGATTAGATGGGTAGATTACATAACTAATGAGGAGGTACTGAATAGGATTGGGGAGAAGAGGAGTTTGTGGCACAACTTGACCAGAAGAAGGGATCGGTTGGTAGGACATGTTCTGAGGCATCAAGGGATCACCAATTTAGTATTGGAGGGCAGCGTGGAGGGTAAAAATCGTAGGGGGAGACCAAGAGATGAATACACTAAGCAGATTCAGAAGGATGTAGGTTGCAGTAGGTACTGGGAGATGAAGAAGCTTGCACAGGATAGAGTAGCATGGAGAGCTGCATCAAACCAGTCTCAGGACTGAAGACCACAACAACAACAACAACAACATTTAAGCAAATGAAATGTCATAACCATTCGGTTACATTCAGACGATTTACAATAAATATAAGTAACAGGTGGTTAATAAATAAATAAGCCAGCATTGTTGCGCAAGTGCACTCACGTTAAATAACATCGGACTGTCGTTAAATATAGTTTAAGCAGTTACTTAGGCCTGCTTCTCAGAAGTGTCTTTTGGCATTCTTTTACAAAGGTGTTGTCTGCTAACAGATGGGACTGACCACTTTTAAATTAGCACAGTTTTGTAACAGAACTTGCAATCAGTATTTAAATAAAGTTACTGGCAAAATAGGAAGCTATTAAATAAAAACACAAGTATGACAGAATATGAGGTATTCATGCTGCATTCATTTTCTGTGTAAATGTGGAGAATACGATGTTCTGATAAACATTTGCATACTAAAAAAGATGTATAAGACGTCGTAAATCAATGAATAGAATAGATACAGACTCGTAGATTTCAGGGATGACAGCTATTGCGCAATGCCATCATCTGAGATAAGGTTTGTTGCAATCGCATGAAGCGATTAATGGTTGTTAATCCAGGGGGTCATTTTGAAAATGTTTATTCACTGTAAGGTATTAACTTCTGTAGTTTTAAAGATATTGAAATACTATTATGTCATCGGATGCGTTTTTCTGGGATCGCCGATGTCTTCTGATATGCTTTAATACTAAGTTATTGTCGAATCTCAAAGAGCTGCAGCTTGGCCATCTTTAAGGGTGTCTGATACTCCGCTATTTCCAGTAGCATATTCTGCACAAAGGCAAATCGAGCATCAGCTCTGGGATTTACCCTTTTCCGGCGGCGCACTCTTTGTCTCTGCACCCGAGCTTTCCTGGTGCGGAAACCGTCAACTAGCCGGGATGGCCGCGGCGCGCACTTCGCCCTGGGCCCGCTAGTGTTCAGCCGTGCAACAAATGCATCTCTCCTCAGTACGAGGCCGTGGTGCACGAATAACTCTCCCACATACTCGTAATGTTACACGGCATTCTAATTTCATCTACAGACAGCCCATCCTTTAAGAAGAGAGTTTTATCCACTCCACGAGTCAGTGAAGTACAGAAGTGTCTCCATTTTTACGTAATGCCGCAAAACATCCAGAAACTGATCATAGGTTTCTTTTGTGACTTTCCAAATTATGTGGCTATAGAGTACACTTTCTACTGTCGTTCCTTTAAATAGCTTACCTCTTCTTGGGCTCTAGGACAAAAAATTTGTCACTGTCTTCTTGGAGACAAACAAAATTTGTTGGTACCAGTTTTCTGTAAATTATTAATCCGCGTCACTTGTGATGACGGTATTTATACTTAATAAGATTTGAATTTGTTATGTCTTTTACCATTCACCCCACTGTATTTTACGATGTTATAATAAATATTGAAGTCACGCACTTCTGCAACAACGAAAAAAATCTATAATTGGACATGAACACGGGGCGCAAAATTTCGAAACGGTACTCTTAGTCACTGCGCTACCAACGCACTTGGTTTTACGTGCTCGAGTAGCCTGATGAAGTTGCGTCGAAACTTTGACATGATTTTCTTGCAAGCAATCGAATGTTGCACCTAACTCAAAATAGGTGCCCTTTTATTTACATCTGTCTATCAACCTGCCAGGTTTCGGCTGTATGGGAGACCGACCTGTGGCAGGTTTCCCTTGTAAGTCTAGAAAGGTGCTTTAGAAGCGAATCACACAGAGCAGATGACTTACGCCGCACCGAGCCTATGCTCTGCCACTTCTCAGCGTCATAACTAATACAGAATGACCTCCAAGGGAACGTTCATTAATTACGTGAACTGGAAATAGGGGGGAAACGGTCTGGCAGAATCTCACCAAATCTCATTTTCTGGTGAAGGAGATGGTGGGGGAGGGGGAAGATGAAATTCTCACGTCAACCTTTTACTTCACAGAATATACTTTATTATAACAAATAAGATTTTCTTTTGTATAATTAATCCCGAGCGTATACAGTGTTAAAGTACTGACCCCTCTGTATGGCCTCTCAGAACTGAACGTAATCCTTTAAACGTGTGCATGTCCAGTATTCCCCAATTTGAAACAAGTACTGCACAAGTGTTAGATTTCATTCGGGGAGTTCTGTGCCGCGCCGGCCGAAATTACTGCGTGTCAGTGAGTCAGTCGTGGTATTCTCCAACGTTTATAAAGCTAATGTTATCAAGTTCAACATGAATTTATCTCAAAACTTATACTTGCCGACAGTTCGAAACACACATGCGAACAAGAAGTTAACCTTTACGGAAGATAGCTAAGGTGAGGTTCACCGACAAGAATTCTCTTGGTGATCATGTTAATCAAGAGATTGAAAAGCTATGTTCAAGCCAGCCGTTGTGGCCGAGCGGTTTTACGCGCTTCAGTCTGGAACCGCTTTGCTGCTACGGTCGCAGGTTCGAATCCTGACTTCGGCATGGATGTGTGTGATGTCCTTAGGTTACTTAGATTCAAGTAGTTCTAAGTCTAGGGAACTGATGACCTCAGATATTAGGTCCCATAGTGCTCGAGCCATTTGAGCCATATGAGCTACGTTCAAAAGAATATACAAATATTGCTATCTTTCATGTGCAAAGTAACTGAAGGTTCAGTGATATTTAATATATATACTTGTAATATACCAAGAAGAGATCGGTTCTTAGGCATCCGTCAAAACAGTTGATAATATTACTATGGCTCCTTTTTGTCCATCGGTCTCCATTCTATCCATCAAATACTACTCGGAATTGGTGAGTTTAAAAGTAAGAATTTTTAATCACGTGTTAAACACTGTTCAATACACTTTATAAATAAAAAAAGATTTCTTCAAGTGCTTTAATCAATGTTTAAAACGAAGTTAAGAAATTGCAACCCTATGTATTTTTAGCCTACTACGAGGTCAACCTCACGTGTCTGCTTGTGCGTGTGTGTGTGTGTGTGTGTGTGTGTGTGTGTGTGTGTGTGGGGAGGGGGGGGGGTGTACGTCACAACAGGTCACAGCAGCCCACCCACCCCACCGCCACCCCATACCAAATCCCAAGGTTATCGTGCGCTTCGGCCCCCAATGGGGTGGGGGGGGGGAGAGGGGGGAGACGACTGCTAGCACAATAGAAAATATCATTTCATAAACTCGCGATCTAGGTAAATAAATGTAGTATTACAAAAGGAAGAAGTTGTGCTGAATATTTCAATGTTGAAACGAGAGAAAATTGTAGAGGCTGGGAGGAAATAATTAACATTCGTCAAGCGAAAGTGGTATTTTCTGCAGACGGCGCCAGTGTTGTAATAAATCCTCTTACATTCAGCGCAATATAGGAAACTGTAAATGATGTTCTTGAAAGAATAGTAAAGTGATTCTAAGAAAATTTTTCTTGAGAATACACATTACACACAGTTCTGTACTGAAAACTGATGTAGCACTGAACAGGACCCAGTAGTGGTGATAAAATATTCTACATTGTTAACTGTAAATGTTGGTGAAAATTTTAACTTGAAGAAACATGTTACTGAGCTGCTCAGACAATTTTCAGCTACTTTTGGACTTAGTATATTTGGTACTCTGGGGGAACAAATGAGTCAACCTTCCATCGTAGTCTGCATATTTTTTCTCAATAACGTCGAATGGAACATTTTTATAGCACTCCGTCATCAGGCTACGAGTGGCCCATCGGGACCATCCGACTGGCGTGTTATCCTCAACTGAGGATGAGGATAGGAGGGGCTTGTGGTCAGCACACCGCTCTCCCGGTCGTTACGATGGTTTTCTTTGACCGGATCCGCTACTATTCGGTCGAGTAGCTCCTCAATTAGCATCACTAGGCTGAGTGCACCCCGAAAAATTGCAACAGTACATGGCGGCGCGGATGGTCACCCATCCAAGTGCCGGCCACGCCCGACAGCGCTTAACTTCGGTGATCCTACGGGAGCCGGTGTACCCACTGCGGCAAGGCCGTTGCCAACATTTTTGTGGGTAACTCATTATTTAGTACAAAAGTACTGACAAATGAAAAGCCAAGAAATTCAACACGATCATGAAATTCGTCACAAATAATCCGCCACAATTTGACCAGAATTACGGTGTCCATACTTACAACACAAGAAGATATAATGACACATTTTACTCATTGTTGAAGCTGCCACTAGCACAAAAAGGGAGCTCTATATGGATTAACAAAAAATGTGGTCAGAAACATAAAGTGCCTGAGGTAGTTAAAGTAGGTAAGCAAGTTTCAAATCTAACCTAAGACTATTTATTCTGAACAAATCCTTTTACTCCAAAGAAGAATTGCTGTTTTAAAAAAATATAAAAAGGCCTAATTTATGAGTAGGTGCATGAGTAGGACTCAAAATAATATCTTCGATAACGTCAATATCAAATTTGTGTATCACTTAGGAACTTTTTAATCACCAGTATGTAGCCATCCACTAAAACTATCGTGTCCTTTAAACTCCCTCGTTCCACATACGAGGGTCGCGACTTTAATAGTGGCGACTACCCATTAACAACTTATGCGAAACAGACACTTTTCAAAGTTTTACTGTCAGTCAGTGTATAACCCGTTGCCGGCGACGCGGAAGTTGTAGTATACGCCTAGCGGCCCCAGTTGTGTTGGGCCGCCGATTATCTGTAACAGTTCTGAAGCCAGTGCCTTGAAGTGGTCCCTTCGCCTTAGTAATCAACTTGAAGTCACGACGTCTTAATTCTGGAGAGTGTGGTGGGTGGTACAGCACTTCCCAGGCCCATCGATCGAACAAGTCGGTCATAGCTTGCGCCAAATGCGCCAGAGCATTGTCTTGCAAAACGATACCCAGTTCCTGCAGAAAGTGGGGCCGCTTCTTTCTCTAAGCTGATCGTTTTTGGAGCACACCCTGTGACAGGTGAGAGAAAGAAGCGGCGACAATGTCTGCAGGAGCCGTCCACCACTTTGCAGGACTATGCTGGGGCGCTTTCGGCGCAAGTTGTCATTAGGGTGGGGGTGGGAAATGCTGTATCAGCCACCACACTCCTCGAACACAAGCTCTGGTGACTTCAACTTGATTCCTAAGATGAAGGAAGCACAGTACGCCATTCGCTTCAGAACTCTTACACAGATTCGTCAGGCAATAGATGGCTCAACTCGCACTACCGACACATCTCGCGCTACTAAGAGTAACCTACTACCTCCATATCGCTGGCATCGGGTTATACACAACGCTGGTGACTACTCTGAAGGATCGAAAACCTTGGCACAAGTGACTGTTTAGTATAATGAATGATGATTTCCTGAAAATCTTTGGTTGGTTGTTTTTGGGGAAGGAGACCAGACAGCGAGGTCATCGGTCTCATCGGATTAGGGAAGGACAGGGAAGGAAGTCGGCCGTGCCCTTTGAAAGGAACCATCCTGGCATTTGCCTGGAGCGATTTAGGGAAATCGCGGAAAACCTAAATCAGGATGGTCGGACGCGGGATTGAACCGTCGTCCTCCCGAATGCGAGTCCAGTGTCTAACCACTGCGCCACCTCGCTCGGTCCTGAAAATCTTTATTAGCCAGGATCGCTTATAGGAAATTTTATAACTATAGCTAGTTTACAAAAAAAAAAAAAAAAAAAAAAAAAAAACTGTGTCCAAGGCACGAGGGCACTATGTCAATTGGCTGTTTGGCAGAGAATGTCAGCTTGCGTTGTTAACAGACAGCTGACAGAGCGGCCGTCTTACCTTCGACACTGCTGTGTATATTTTGATCTGAAGATGACCGGTAACGGTAGAAACAAGTTCTCGGATTTCCTATTGCGATCATGGCTGAAAAAGATTTAAAGAAAGACGCACCACGAAGAATTTAACCGAACTGGATGGAAATCGGTAACTGTGATGTACATGTACAGACAAACAAATGATTACCATTTTTGAGAAATTGGATGATTCATTCAAGAGAAAGAGCTTCACAAAGTGAGCAATTCAACGATGTATAGCTCCACCTCTCGTCGTTATGCAATCAATTATTCGGCTTGCCATTGATTGACAGAGATTTTGGGTGCCCTGCTGAGGGGGTCGTGCCAAATTCTGTCCAGCTGGTGCATTGGATCGTCAAAAACCTGAGGTGGTCGGAGGGCCCTACCCATAATGCTCCAAACGTTCTCGATTGGGAAAATCGGGCGACCATGCTGACCAAGGTAGGGTTAAGGTAGGGTTTCGTAAGCACGAAGACAAGCAGTAGAAACTGTCGCCTTGTGCAGGTGGGCATTGGCTTGCTGAAATGTAATCTCTGGATGACTCGCCATAAAGGGCAACAAAAAGGGGCGTAGAATATCGTCGAGGTACCGCTGTACTGTAACGGTAATGCAGATGACGACCAAAATGGTCCTTCTACGAAAAGGAATGGCAGCTCTGGCCATCACTCCTGGATGTCACTGCAAACAGGCTTGTTTGTGTACAGAAGTCAGTAGAAGTCGGCTCCTCTCTGTTTGCCGATTTTTAATGGTACTTGTGGTCAGTGAAGCACCAGCTGCACGTCGGATTGACGTTATTGATGAATCCGGGACTCCGAGAGCCTCTCTGACGATTGCTAGGTCCTCAGGAACTGTCATGTCTCTAGTTCGTCCTTCCTTCTTGGTGCTGTATTCGGCCATGTTTCTCTCTTTCTTGAAAACATCAACGAATAGTGGCGTCGCTCCTTTTCAAGTGACAAGCGATTTGCCGATTACTCATCTCTGCTCCTTTGAACCCAACTGCACCTCCCACGTATGGGGGCACGGTAGTTCAGCGTGTTCGGTCAGAGGGTTAGCTACCCTCTGTAATAAAAAACTCAGTGAACGGATCAATGAAGAGCCTGAACGGGTGTCATCGGACGTCCGCCCCGAACAAATTCAACGAACAATATAGAACAAAATGAGATCAACTAAAAAAAAAGTGTAGCATCCTTGATTCATAATCGTAACATGTTCGGTCTCTGGTTCGAATCCCGCCGCTGCTTACTTTTTGATTAATAATCAACATTGACGGCCGAAGACTTCAGGCATAAGAAGCCACCCTCATTCTGCCAACGGCCTTGTCAAAGAGGGAGGAGGGGCGGACAGAGGTTCAGGGCACTTTCTTGTCCTAGAGGTGGGAAACTGCCCCTAAAGGCGAAGAATCAGCAATGATCAGTCGCATGAGGATGCAGAAGACAATGCAAACCACTGCATGAAAGATACGTAACTTGTATCCACAGGACACGTGGCCGGTAATTGAAGAAGTGTCATGACGATCTCTTCATTGGCAAAATATTCCGAAACAGTCCCCCATTCGGATCTCTGGGAGGGGACTGCAAAAAGGGAGGTTACCATGAGAAAAAGATTGAATGACCAACGGAAGGATAACGCTCTACGAGTCGGGGCGTGGAATGTCAGAAGCTGGAACGTTGTAGGGAAATTAGGCACAATGTAGATATAGTAGGGGTAGTGAAGTGAAATGGAAAGAAGACACGGATTTCTGGTCAGATGAGTGTTGGGTAATATCAACAGCAGCAGAAAATGGTATAACGGGAGTAGGATTCGTTATGAATAGGAAAGTATGGCAGAGAGTGTGTTACTGTGAACGGTTCAGCGACAGAGTTGTTCTTATTAGAATCGACAGCAAACCAACACCGACAACGATAGTTCAGGTATACATGGCGACGTCGCAAGCTGAAGATGAAGAGATAGAGGAAGTTTATGAGGATATTGAAAGGGTAATACATTATGTAAAGGGGGACGAAAATCTAATAGTCATGGGAGACTGGAATGCAGTTGTAGGGGAAGGAATAGAAGAAAAGGTTACAGGAAACAAGGAATGAGAGAGGAGAAAGAGTAATTGAGTTCTGTAACTCGTTTCAGCTAGTAAGAGCGAACACTCTGTTCAAGAATCACAAGAGGAGGAGGTATACGTGGAAAAAGCCGGGTGATACGGGAAGATTTCAGTTAGATTGCATCATGGTCAGACAGAGATTCCGAAGTCAGATACTGAATTGTAAGGCGTACCGAGGAGCAGATGTAGACTCAGATCACAATATAGTAGTGATGAAGAGTAGGCTGAAGTTCATGACATTAGTCAGGAAGAATCAATACTCAAAGAAGTACTAAGGAATGACGAGATTCGCTTGAAGTTCTCTAAGGCTGTGGTTACAGCAATAAGGAATAGCTCAGTAGGCAGCACAGTTGAAGAGGAATGGACATCTCTAAGAAGGACGATCACAGAAAATGGGCAGTAAAATATAGGTACAAAGAAGCTAACTGCGAAGAAATCATGGGTAACAGAAGAAATACTTCAGTTGATTGATGAAAGGAGGAAGTACAAAAATGTTCCGGGGTACTTAGAAATACAGAAATGCAAGTCGATGAGGAATGAAATAAATAGGAAGTGCAGGGAAGCTAAGACGAAATGGCTGCAGGAAAAATGTGAAAACATCGAAAAAGAAATGACTGTCGGAAGAACAGGCTCATCATACAGGAAAGTCACAACAACCTTCGGTGACATTAAAATCAGGGGAATTTCACTGTTAAATGCAGAGGAGAGAGCGGATAGGTGGAAAGAATACACTGAAAGCCTCTTTAAGAGGGAGATTTGTCTGGTGTGATAGAAGAAGGAACAGGAGTCGATTTAGAAGAGATAGGGGCTCCAGTATTAGAATCTGAATTTAAAAGAGCTTTGGACGACTTAAGGTCAAATAACGCAGAAGGGATAGATGACATTCCATCACAATTTCTAAAATCATTGGGGGAAGCGGCAACAAAACGAGTATTCACGGTGGTGTGTAAAATGTATGAGTCTGGTGACATACCATCTGGCTTTCGTAAAAGCATCATCCACACAATTCCGAAGACGGCTAGAGCTGACAAGTGCGAGAATTATCGCACAATCAGCTTAACAGCTCATCCCTCAAGTTGCTTACAAGAATAATATATAGAATAATGGAAAAGAAAGTTGAGGATGCGCTTGATGTTGATCAGTGTGGCTTAAGAAAAAGTAAACGCACGAGAGAGACAATTCTGACTTCGCTGTTAACAATGGAAGCAAGACTAAAGAAAAATCAAGATACGTTCATACGATTTGTCCACCTGGAAAAATCGTTCGACAATGTAAAATGGTGCAAGATGTTCGAAATTCTGAAAAAAAGTAGAGGTAAGCTACAGGGAGAGACGGGTCATATACAATATGTACAACAGCCAAGAGGGAATAATAAAACAACCAAGAAGTAAGTGCTCGTATTAAAAAGGGTGTAAGATAAGGATGTAGCCTTTCGCCCCAACTGTTCAATCCGTACATCGAGGAAGCAATGATGGAAATAAAAGAAAGGTTCAGGAGTGGAATTAAAATACAAGGTGAAAGGATATCAATGATACGATTCGCTGATGACATTGCTATCCTGAGTGAAAGTGAAGAAGAATTAAATGATCTGCTGAACGGAATGAACAGTCTAATGAGAACACAGTATGGATTGAGAGTAAATCGATGAAAGACGAAGATAATGAGGAGTTGTAGAAATGAGAACAGCGAGAAACTTACAATCAGGATTGATGGTCGCGAATTAGATGAAGTTAAAGAATTCTGCTACCAAGGCAGGAAAATAAGCAATGACGGATGGACAAGGAGGACATCAAAAGCAGACTAGCTATGGCAAAAAAGGCATTCCTGGCCAAGAGAAGTCTACTAATATCAAATATCGGCCTTAATTTGAGGAAGAAAATTTTGAGAATGTACGTCTGGAGTACAGCATTGCATGGTAGTGAAACACGGACTGTGAGAAAACCGGAACAGAAGAGAATCATAACAATGTTGCAAGTTAGGTGGACTGATAAGGTAAGGAGTGAAGAGGTTCTACGCAGAATAGGCGAGGAAAGGAATATGTGGAAAACGCTGATAAGAAGAAGGGACACGATATCTATTAAGACATGAGGGAATGAGGGCGAAAACTGTAGAGGAAGATAGAGATTGGAATACATCCAGCACGTAGGTTGCAAGTGCTACTCTGAGATGAAGAGGAGAGCACCGGAGAGGAATTCGCGGCGGGCCACATGAAACCAGTCAGAAGACTCACGACAAAAAAAAAAAAATACTGTTTCAAATGTTTATAGCGTCGTATATTGTATATTGTTCGCGCACCTATCTGCGAATTATAGTGACTGTCCAACTGAATACACGGAATGAAATTTGGAAAGACCTCATACGCTAGTACCGACATGTCCGCCCTTTACTGTCCATGCCACCTGCGCCGTGAAACCGAGCTGCAGCGTCTCTTATTCAACCATCGGCCGCCAAAGATTACAATTTTGCATTTTCCGTCTGTGCCTGTACGAATATGAATTTGTGACCAATTTGCTTAACTCCTTCCAGGTGTGTCGGTTTTTTAGAGTGTACTTCGTATAAGGTCGTAAATAAATATTTGCCAAAATTCCAACCTACTTAGTTTCGATTAAAAACCAAGTTCTAATATTCTGTGGAACATGTGTCTAACTAATTTCCGCAAACCGAGCAAAAGCGTACTGGTTGATGATACATTAAACCATAAACGACCTAAATATAATAAAAAGTTTCTAAGATAAATGCAGCTAACAAAATGATCTGACGACCATCAGGATAAAGTAGTCGGCTCTACGACGGAGGGCTCACATTACGCTGAGGTGACGATAATCATGTGATGATATGCATATATATGACGGCGGCAGTATGGCGTACGCAAGGTATAAAAAGGCACTGCATTGGCGAAGCTGTCATTCGTACTTAGGTGATTCACGTGAAAACGTTTCCAGTGATTGTGGTCGCACAACGGGAAGTAACACTTTGAACGCGGAGTGGTAGTTGGCGTTAGACGAATGCGATATTCCGTTTCGGTATTCGTTAGGGAGTTCAGTATTACGAGATCCACATCATCAAGAGTGTGCCGAGAACAACAAATTTCAGGCATTACCTCTCTTCACGAAGCACGCAGTGGCCTATG
This sequence comes from Schistocerca nitens, assembly GCF_023898315.1. Lineage (NCBI taxonomy): Eukaryota > Metazoa > Arthropoda > Insecta > Orthoptera > Acrididae > Schistocerca > Schistocerca nitens. The sequence goes on along the minus strand of NC_064615.1, from coordinate 229,959,532 downwards.
ACCTTCACTTACGACCGAGAGCAGCGGCGTTTGTGTAGAGTTGTCAGTGCTAACAGACAAGCAAGACTCCCGCAGTTGTGGACGGCTGTACAGACAGCACGGCTCGATATTTCTACAGGGGACTTCCCACGACTTTTTGTGTCCATGCCACGTCGAGTTGCTGCTCTACGCAGGGCAAAAGGCGGTCCGACACAACAAGAGCCGTCCCGTGACTTTTGTCTCCGCAGTGTATTTTAACGTGGACGGATAAACCGTGATAGCAGAGGTGGTGGTACGGTGGCCGTCACACACACCTCTGACCTCCGGCGGATTGTTGACGCGCCCACCGCGACTTGCGGGAAGCGGCAGTGTGTGGAGTTTGTGGCGTTGCTCCGGCAACATGGGCGCGCGGTGGGCAATAAAATTCCAGTATCTGAGCGTCCGCCCTGTGCGGCCGGCGGGCGTTTATCTCACTTACCTGCCGCTGCGCCGGCAGCCTATTGTTCGGGCAGCGCCGTGATAAACGGCCTTCATTACCGCCACTCTGCGCTGCCGATACTAATTAATCTGGAGTGCAGACTCGGCGGGATCACTCGCTCCCCGGCAGCCGCTGGCGTCTGGTCCGCGCGCCGGAACCGGGGAAAACGAAAGATATCTGAAAAACGACAGCGAGAGTGGGGAAGAAAGGACCGATAAGACAACGGAGGAGGACTCCCACCGCGCACAATGCATAAACTACCAAAGCTTCTTCTTATCAATAAGTCGGGGCATTGCCATAAAGCAGGGGCGGGCAAACGTTGCACGCGGCTCATGAGCGCACAGCGCTGCACGTGTGCTGCTCGCGTGCAGGCGTCGACCGGGGCTGTGGCGACAGCCGGCAGGTTGAGGCAGTGTAGTATCAGGCTAAGCTGCGGACGTTGATGCGAAGCGAGCACTATGTAGTGAACGTTGTATTTCAAGAAACGGAGAAGTGGAGATTTGCTATCTTTTAAAAAGTAATGGGAGAATCATTTTTTCTTTGTGCAAAAACGTGAAAATTCGAAATGTTTAATATGTGGCAGCATTCTCGCTGGTCAACGGAAGTTTAGTACAGACAGCCATTATAATAAATTTCACAAGGACGAGTACAATTTATTGTCGTATTCTGAGCGGATGGGGAATTGACTGAGCTTAAGAAGAGCGATCTGACGATACCAGTTGAAACCGTCGTAGTTGGCCGGCCGGAGTGGCCGAGCGGTTCTAGGCACTACAGTCTGGAACCGCGCGACCGCTATGCTCGCAGGTTCGAATCCTGCCACAGGCATGGATTTGTGTGATGTCCTTAGGTTAGTTAGGTTTAAGTAGTTCTAAGTTGTAGGGGACTGATGACTACAGCAGTTAAGTCCCATAGTGTTCAGAGCCATTTGAATTTGTCGTAGTTGCTGTTGTCACGAGAGATCTGCGACTTTCTTTCGTCATGTCTCTCATCTAACTGTCTTAAAATTTTATGGAGCACTGTTTTCAAGTTTTCAGGACGACAACAATAATAAAATGGTTCAAATGGCTCTGAGCACTATGGGACTTAACATCTATGGTCATCAGTCCCCTAGACCTTAGACCTACTTAAACCTAACTAACCTAAGGACATCACACACATCCATGCCCGAGGCAGGATTCGAACCTGCGACCGTAGCAGTCGCGCGGCTCCGGACTGAGCGCCTAGAACCGCTAGACCACCACGGCCGGCTCAACAATAATAGCCCAGCGGTATGTGCAGGTTATAAGACTGCGCTTAATATAGCGAGAGCTGGAAAACCATTTGCTGAATTAGTAAGTCTCGGTTAAGAGCAAACATCAGTGATGAAAATTTACGTAACTGTTTGTGTTTGTCTGTATGTAGAAATTTTGTTCCAGATATTAAACGTATTGTAAACTCCACCTGTGATAATTAAATAAAACGTATCGTAGGTAATAGGTACTCTTCCAAACCATGGTTTCCTTCGAGCACTCCTACCAACCTTATTCATTCACTCAATAAAGCAAGCTAGGAAACAAAACGCATTATAGAGGAAGGAGCGGACAGAGGGTATGGTGGGGATGGGAGATGGGGATGGGAGATAAGCGGGTGGCCAGCTTGCCCCTGTGTGCACGAGGAACACCTGTTAACTGCACGCGTGCAAGTGCACCGCACATGTGCAGGATTCCTGCCCGCCCCTGTCATAAAGGATCAAAATTTGTAAGTGCGAAAATAGAGAAAGTTTATGAGGACACTGAAAGTGTAATTCAGTATGTAGAGAATGATGAATAATAATCATGGCTCGCTGGAATGATGTAGTAGGGAAAGAAAAGAAGCGAGGAGAATATGGAGTCGGAATGGAAAAAGAGAAAGACTAACTAGTAAGTTATGTGATAAATTTCAGCTACTTGTACTCCTCTGCGCCTGCTACATAATTAATGTCTTTAGAGGACGTAATAAATTCGTATAATCAGTTACGCTGTCTAACTGATTATGCAAATTTGTTATGTCCTTGAAAGAAATTCCAGCTAGTAATGCCAATTACGCTGCACGGAATACACAAGACGAGGACCTTTTCTTTTGTATCATCGGTCTTGTAACTGGTTTCACACCTCCCGGCACGAATTCCTCACCGGTTCCATCCTCCTCATCTAAGGGTTGTATCGTGCAATCCCCTCTTGCTTTTCCATATATTTCTCTCCTCTCCGATTCCGCAGAGAACTTCTCCACTTCTTATCATTCCACCTATTTTTCAAACTCCGTCTATACCAATACGTCAAAGATGCGCCTCAGTTGCGAAAAGTTACTGGTCTTTACCCAGGTTCCAGCTAGAGTAATCTAGACTTCTTCAGAAGCATAAAAAAAACTTACACATGCCAGAATAAGGAACGGTCAAACATAAAAAGCTAAAGTACCTTGGTGCCACGTCAAGTTACTTTACTTAGCTAGATTGCTCTAGTAATTTTTAGCAACTGAGGCGGACCTTTGACGTATTAATTTATCACAGTTGCTGACAGGGCTGCAGCATGTTAAAAATTCCGTCTATACCACCTCATCTCAAACTCTTCGATTATTTTCTTTTCGGTTTTCCCACGGTCCATAATCGAACTACAACACAACGGTGTACTCCAAACGTACATCCTCACTAGACTTTTGATACTAGTAGATTTTTCTTGGCGAGGGACGCACTCCTTTCGTGTGCAAGTGTGCTCTTTTGTTCTCCTTGCTTCGTTTGTCATGTTTTATTATGCTTCCGAGGTAGCAGAGATCCTTCACTTGGTCTCTTCCTTGCTTCCCAGCTTTGATGGTAAATTTCCCACCAATCTCATTTGTCCTACTCCTCATTCCTTTCCTTTCACTTAGGTTTACCCTCAATCCATATTCTCTCTCAGACTGTTCATTCCATTCAGTATGTGCGGTAATTCTTTCTCGCTTTCACTGAAGATACCAAAGTCATCAGCGAATCTTATCATTCATATCCTTTCACCTTTAACTTTAGTCCCATTCATCCTCTATTTCTATCATTGCTTCACCGATGTGGAAATTGAGCAGTACTGACGGAAAAATGCATCCATTGTTATACCCTCTTAATCAGAGCACTTCGATATTTGTATTCCGTTCTTATTTTTCCGTCTTGTTTCTTGAAGATATTATATATTACCCGTCCTTCCCTATAGCTTACACCTATTTTCGAGAGAATTTCGAAGATCTTATACCATTTTACATTGTCTGACGCTTTTTCTATGTCTATAAACCATATGAACGTGTTTTATTTTTTCGTATGTCTTACTTCTGTTATCAAGTGCAGCGTCAGAGCTATCTTTCTGGTGGCTATACTTTTTGTAAAGCCAAACTGATAGTCATATAACAGATCCTCAGTTTTCTTTTCTATTCTTCTGTATATTATTTTTGTCAGCGTTTTGGGTGCCTGAGTTGTTAAGCTGACTGTGCTATAGTTCTCGCACTTACGTGTGCTTGCTGTCATTCTGATGCTGTGAATGATATTTTTCCGGAAGTCACATAAACTCTTATAGATTCTACACATCAGTTTTAATATTCCTTTGGTTGCCACTTTCCCAACTGATTTTAGAAATTACGAAGGAATGTTATTAAAGCATTCTGCTTATTTGATTGCAAGTCTTCCAGAGTTGTGTTATACTCTGGTTCCAATTCTTGATCCCCTACATCTTCTATATTACGTCCATTTCTTCTTTTGTCACGTCATCAGACAGTACCTATCCCTCTTGTTGTTGTTGTTGTGGTCTTCAGTCCAAAGAGTGGTTTGATGCCGCTCTCCATGCTACTCAATCCTGTGCAAGCCTCTTCGTCTCCGAGTAACTACTGCAACCTACATCCTTCTGAAAGTGCTTAGTGTATTCATCTCTTGGTCTCGCTCTTCTCTTGTTACCCTCCACGCTTCCCTCCAGTACTAAATTGAGGAATCACTTGATGCCACAGAACGTGTCCTACCAAGCGATCCCTTCTTCTAGTCAAGTTGTCCAACAAATTCCTATTCTCCCCAGTTCTATTCAGTACCTCCTCGTTAGTTACATGATTTACCCATCTACTCTTCAGCATTCTTCTGTAGCACCGTATTTCAAAATCTTCTATTATTGTCTAAACTGTTTATCGCCCATGTTTGACATCCATACATGGCTACACTCCATACAAATACTTTCAGAAAAGGCTTCCAGCCACCCTATACTCTTCGTTAACAAATCTGTCTTCTTCAGAAACGCTTTCCTTGTCGTTGCCAGTCTACATTTAATATCCCCTATATTTCGACCATCCTCGGTTATTTGGCTGACCAAAAAGCAGAACTCGTCTACTACTTTAAGTGTCTCATTTCCTAATCTAATTCCCTCAGCATCACCTGGTTTAATTCGACTATATTCCCTTATCCTTGTGTTGCTTCTTATAGCCTCCTTTCAAGACACTGTCCATTCTGTTCAACTGTTCTTACAAGTCCTTTGCTGTACCTGACAGAATTTCAATGTCATCGGAAAACCTCAATGTTTTTATTTATTCTCCCTGGATTTTAATGCCTACGCCAAATTTTTCTTTGGTTCTCTTTACTGTTTGTTCAGTGTACAGATTGAATAACATCGGACATAGGCTACAAACCTGTCTTACTCCCTTCTCAACAATTACCTCCCTTTCGTGCCCCTTGACTCTTATAACTGCCTTCTGGTTTCTGTACAAATTGTAAATAGCCTTTCGCTACCTATATTTTACCCCTGCCACCTTCAGAATTTGAAAAAGAGTATTTCAGTCAACATTGTCAAAAGCTTTTTCTAAGTCTACAAATGCTATAACGTAAGTTTGCCTTTCCTTTACGTAGCTTCTAAGATAGGTCGTAGGGTCAGTACTGCCTCAAGTGTTCCTACATTTCTACAGAATTCAAATCTTCCACGTAATCTTTAGACCTATTTGCTCTATTTGCGTTTGACAAGGAGTTTCTCCTGCACGTTTAATGTTGACACCTTTGTTATTAGTTTCGCAGCAGGCTGCTTTGACTTTCCTATATGCTGAATCATTACTTCCAACGATCGTTTTCTTTCCATCTATGCTTCCCTGCACTTTTCATTTCTTTCATTCTCATTCATTTCATTCATATTCCCGAAGTTGCTTAATATGCTTGTACTTCCTTCTTTCATCGATAAATTATTTCTGCTGTTAACCGAGCTTTTCATTGCCTTCTGCCTCCTCCTCATGCCGTTGATCATTGTTGATTCTTCCGCCACATAGTAGCAGGTTCACGTCCCAGGGGCAAGAGATTACCCCAGACCTCTTTTTACTTACATTTCTCGGTTCATTTTCTGTGACTGTCCCTTTTAAAGATGTTTATTTCTCTTCAACTAAATTGGCTTTGGTGATATCCATTGTCGCAATACCTGCAGCCCTACAGAACTGCAAAGGCATCTCATTATTCCTTAGTCCTGCAGTATCCCATTTCTTTCCACAATAATTATTCTGGGATGTCCGCCCCTGGTAGCTGAGTGGTCAGCGCGACGGAATGTCATGCCTAACGGCCCGGGTTCGATTCCCGACTGGGTCCGAGATTTTCTCCGCTCAAGGACTGGGTGTTGTGTTGTCCTTATCATCATCATTTCATCCCCATCGACATGCAAGTCGCCGAAGTGGCGTCAACTCGAAAGACTTGCACCAGGCGAAAGGTCTACCCGACGGGAAGCGCCAGCCACACGGCATTTCCATTTCCATTCTGGGATGTTTCCCTTAAACTTTAGTCCACCCTTCATCATTACTAAATTGTGACCTGATTCTTTATCTTCCGGGTGCACCCTACAATCTGTTTTCAGAAAATCTGTCTGGCCATGCTTCCAGGTCTTTTCCAGACAGGTTTCAGTATTGTACCTGCGGTCTGGCAATAGCTTGTGTGACTAGTAATCAAGAAGACTGGGCCTCCCTGTTTGGACCTAGCCACTTCATAAAGTTAAAAAATATCATCGGCAGTGGCGGCCGAAGATTTTCGGCATAATGAGTCTCCTTTGTTCTGCCAATGGCCTTATCAAGGAGAGAGGAGGTGCAGAGAGAAGTGCAGGGGTACTCTCTCGCTCCTGGGATGGGAAACTGCCACTAGAAGGCGGAAGAATCAACAATGATTAACTGCATAGGGATGCATTACAATATTCATTGAGTTTCCACATGACGGCGATTCGGCGTAGATCCCTGAGAGTAATTGGTGGGTCACGTCGTCCATAAACGGCCCTTTTCAACTTATCCCATAATTGTTCTATAGGGTTCACGTAGAGAGAACATGCAGACCACTCTAGTCGAGCAATGTCGTTGTCCTGAATAAAGTCATTCACAAGATGTGCACGATGGGGGCGCGAATTATCGTCTATGAAGACGAATGCCTCGCCATTATGCTGCCGATATGGTTGCACTATCTGTCGGAAGATGCCATTAACGTGTCGTACAGCCGTTACGGCGCCTTCCATGACCACCAGCGGCGTACGTTGGCCCCACATAACGCCACCTCAAAAAAGCAGGGAACCTCCACCCTGCTGCACTTGCTGGACAGTGTGTCTAAGGCGTTCAGCCTGACCGGATTGACTCCAAACACGTCTCCGACGATTGTCTGATTGAAGGGATATGCGATGCTCATCAGTGAAGAGAACGTGATGCCAATCTTGAGCGGTCCATTCGGCATGTTGATGGGCCCATCTGTTACGCGCTGCATGATGACGTGGTTGCAAAGATAGACCTCAACATGGGCGTCGGGAGTGAAGCTGTACATCATGCAGTCCATTGCGCACAGTTTGAGTCGTAACACGACGTCCTGTGACTGCACGAAAAGCGTTATTCAACATGGTGGCGTTGCTGTCAGGGTTTTTCCGAGCCATAGTCGGTAGGCAGCGGTCATCCACTGCAGTAGTAGCCCTAGGGCGGCCTGAGTGAGGCTTGTCATCGACAGTTCCTGTCTCTCTGTATCTCCTCCATGTCCGAACAACATCGCTTTGGTTCACTCAGAGACGCCTGGTCACCTCCCTTGTTGAGAGCCCTTCCTGGCACAAAGTAACAATGCGGACGCGATCGAACCGCGCGCGGAATTGACCGTCTGCAGACAACACGAACCGTGTACCTCATTCCTGGTGGAATGACTGGGACTGATCGGCTGTCAGACCCCCTCCGTCTAATAGGCGCTGCTCATGCATGGTTGTTTACATCTTTGGGAGGGTTTAGTGACATCTCTGAAAAGTCAAAGGGACTGTGTCTGTGATACAGTATCCACAGGCAACGTCTATCTTCAGGAGTTCTGGGAATTGGGCGATGCAAATCTTTTTTTGATGTGTGTAGATTCCTAATTCCATACAGATATCTTCTGGTAAACCTTCCGGGATGTAAGGTCGTGGCCCATGAAACTCTTCGGCTCGTAACGTTTCGTCCAGAGCTGCGCTGGACATCTTCAGAAGGGTGTTTCTCCTCCGGTGAGTCTTGCCGACTGACGGGTCGGACGTCTGAGAGCGACTTATACATCGTAGAAAGTGGGCGTGACCAGAGTTACACGTGATATGCAGAGATAATCTTTGTCAGAGATAAAACTTAACTATCGATCGTAATCTCGTCACGGATAAAACTGTCTAGCAATTCTGTAGTGCTACTGTCCAAATATCACTGAGTTTCGTGGTCTCTTCTTTCCGATTAAAATTATCCCTGTGTTTATATATTTCAATTGCTTCTCTACAAAGCAGTGAGTAATAGTTCGTCGTCGTAGATATAATTTTTGTTTCGGAAAACCTCACGTGATGATTTCCTGACTGAAAAGCGTGTTCTGCTACAGCCGATTTGTTTTTCCTAATCGGCAAAGACTTCTGTGTTCTTTTAACCGTGTATTTACGCTTCTTTTTGTTGTTCCAATATAAACTTTTCCACATGTACACGGAATTTTATATACGCCACTGGCTGATAGAGGAGCGCGTTTATCTCTTACAGACCGGAGAACATGACAAATTTTCTTCGTTGGTCTAAAAACAGGTCTGATATCATGTTTACTTAAAATCTTTCCAATCTGATCCGTTACTTTCTTTATGAAAGGGAGAGAGACTGTATTCTTCCATCGTTTTTCGGGCTTGTCCTTAGGCTTTTTGTTGTTTGGGTGCAGAATTCTGCTTACTTCTTTCTTTGAGTAGCCATTTTTCTCAAAAGCGTGCTTCAGATGTTTTAATTCGACGTCTAGATACTCCGGGGTGCAAATCCGTCTGGCTCTGTCAACGAGACTTTTAATCACACCTCTCTTTTGTTGTGGATGGTGGTTAGAGTTTTTATGTAAGTATCTGTCTGTGTGCGTTATTTTTCTAAAAATCTGTTGTTTCAATCTTCCATCTGTCTGTCTCATAACTAAAACATCCAAAAACGGTATTTTGTTATCATTTTCTCTCTCCATGGTAAACTGGATTCTTGAATTTATATTATTAAGGTAATCAAAAAATTTATCTAAGGCTTCTCTACCATGTGGCCAGACCACAAATGTATCGTCTACATACCGATACCAGCGAGATGGTTTCTTATCTGCTTTTTCCAAGGCTGACTGTTCCAATTTCTCCATGTAGAAGTTAGCTACTGCAGGACTCAATGGGTTACCCATTGCTACGCCATTAAGTTGCTCATAAAATTCATTATTCCACTGGAACTGACTGGAAGTAAGACAATGTCTGAAAAGAGCAGTCAGATCTTCTGGAAAAATATCTCTTATAAAATCCACAACTTCGTTAACTGGAATCATAGTAAATAAAGACACTACATCATAACTTACTAAAATATCTTCAGGAGTCAGAATTAAACCTTCAGTTTTCTCTATAAAATGACGTGAGTCCTTTATACGAGGCCTGTTCAGAAAGTAAGCTCCGATTGATTGCCAAATTGAAACCACAGTGAACATCAGAAATGTTTTACTTGTAACAATTAGCTACACCTTTCAGCTTCTTCTCTACGTAGTCGCCGTTCTGACTTAGACTTTTGTCATAGCGTTGTACCAACTTTTCAATAGCCTCATCATAGAAGGCAGCCGCCAGTGCTTTCCGCCAATTCTCCACGCTGGCCTACACCTCGTTGTCTGTGTCAAAATGTTGTCTTCAAAGACAGCGGTTCATGTGACCAGAGATGAAACTCAGGGGGAGACAATTGCGGACTGTATTGTGGGTAATCTCACATTTCCATTTGAAAACGATGCAGGAGCATCTTCATTGCCCCTGCAGAATGCGGCTGAGAATTGTCTTGAAGAAGCAACAGCACGACAGTTATGTAATGTTAGCTGCATAGCTTCAGGCGAAATTTCTCACCAGGCCCTCGTACTTGGCGGCAGACACTATTTTCTAGACATCTTTACGCACTCACTGCGAGCTCAGAAATGAGAAGAGCGACGTGATGCTAACTGGGGTTATACTAGAGACACTACCCAACACATCTGTGCAAAGCTTTATCGGATTTTCATAGTCGTTTCCATTTCGCGACCGATCGGAGCTTACTTTCTGAACGCCCCTCGTATATGAGTCAGTTTTTCCAATATATGGATGTAAGCGAGTTGCTAGATATCTTGCTATTACATACGTAGGAGAATTGATAGCACTAACAATCGGTCTCGGAGGAAGGTCCCTCTTATGTACCTTGGGTAGGCCATAGAGTCTAGGACACATAGCTTCAGTCTTCGATAAAGCTCTTTTTTCTTCTTTTTGAATAGAAGTGGCCGATTTTAGCAGATTATTTGTTTTCCGTAATACGCTGGCTGTAGGATCTTTCTTAAGTTTTTTGTATTGTCCTGACGTTAAAAGATTCAAAATTTTGCTTTGATAATCTTCTGTATTTAAAACGACAGTATCACTCCCTTTATCAGCAGGAACAATCACTATGTCTTCATCTGCTTTTAAATCTCTCAGAGCCTTTCTTTCGCCATTGGTTAAATTACTTTCCAGAGGTTTACTGCGGCATAATACTCTGGTGGTTTCGATCCGGATTGAATTTGCCGTTTCTTTGGGGAGAGTACGTATACCTGCTTCTACATTTGCAATAATATCCTCAACAGGAACTCTCGGAGGTGTTATAGCGTAGTTTCCTCCTTTTGCAAGAACTAAAATTTCGTCTTGAGATAAAACTCTGTCTGACTTGTTAATAACAGTTTCGGACATCACTGTATTATTTGTAGATTCTGCATAAGTTTGTAACTTTTCGAACTTCTTCTTATGCCTTCTAGTAGTCGTTTCCATCATGGTTTCCATGGATCGAAATGTAAGGCAATCTATTTTAATCCATAGGTCTACCTGTATCTTACTAGCAAGGAATAAATGTAGCTGCAGTAACTTACGGTCAACAGAATCCATCTCTCGTCTTGTATAATGTATCCTCTCTGGAAGTAGTGCTGCTTCTGTATAATCAAATATCCGATGAACACGGGCTGTCTGGAACATCCTCTTCAACTTTAGAAAATTCGGTATGGTAGACGAATCCCTACAACGCAACAAGAAAGTTAAAGTACAAATTAAATGCGCTCTCTTCTTACCTAAAATTTCCAGGCGTCTGACTGATTTTGAGAATTGCTCCCCGTAGAGTCTTCTGATCATAGTATGAAGGCTTTCACGACCGGATGACATATCTTCTGGTAAACCTTCCGGGATGTAAGGTCGTGGTCCATCCCGGAAGGTTTACCAGAAGATATGTCATCCGGTCGTGAAAGCCTTCATACTATGATCCATACAGATAGTTCTGAAAATTTGTGATAGTCAATTTTTAGCAGCTATGACAATACGTATAAGATTTGTAACCACAAAAACGTGTGGTGCATACAGTACACAATTGATGCATAAACAGTTCACTTCCTAACTGTTATTTGTACATGGGGCCCACGTTTTTCCACATAAATCTTACAATTATTTTCAAAGATGTTAAAAATTCACAATCACAAATTTTAAGAGCTGTCCACGTGAGGTTAGGTATGTGTATGGGGCTACGAGAAAGTATTTTATAGATAATAGTCCGATTGAAAACCGTGTTATTTAAACATTTATTTTTATTTAAATGGTTATTTTGTTTTGTTCTGAATGAAGGGTATCTCTTTAATACTATTTTTTAGATAAAATTTTGCCAAAATATTCAGTATAGAAACCTACGTAAAAATTCTCCTATCGGAGCAAAAAAAAAAGATGAAAATGTTTCTTTTTAAAATTTTTGACTGAAAAGTGGGGTGCTAGCCGCCTCATTTTACCTTCCTCAACACCATCAAGTATTTTTCTAAAAATGTTGGCATGTGAACATATTCTTGCTCTTTATGACGTGCAAATAATGTCTCACCCCCACAACCTCCTGTAACTAAACTGTCTCACACTCACTAGTCCATTGCTGTAAGTCGCTCTTACCCATACATCAGCACTTCCTCATCCTTACTCACTCATTGTGCCCAACTGATTGTCATTATCTCTTTGTATCTCTCTGTAACTTCACTGTCTCCTGTCTCATAGTGCCAGACTCCTTCGTTCTGTCCTACTGTTTCCTCTCACAGTCACTGTCTCTCTTGCTCTCTCTTACTGCTGCTGTCTCATTCATTCCTTCCCCATATTCCCTACGTCTTCTCTCACTGTCACTATCTATCTCTTCCCCATTGTCACTGTAATAGACACTGTCTCTCATTATTACTGGATCTCACTCACTTCCACTTTCTACTTATCTCTTCTCTTTCTTCCTCTCCCACAGACACTGTTTCCTTCACTCTTATCCCAGCACTGTTCCGTCACTTCGAACTGTGTTCCACTGCCACTGTGTCCCCTCTTTTCTCTCACATTGACATTGTCTTCTTAACTATGTCTACACCACAACCACTGTCTACTATCTTCCAGTATTTATTACTTTTCCGTCACTTTCCCACTGTCTCCGTCTTTCTCATGATAGAAAAGCGCGAATGTGTTCGCATCTCGATATTTTTGGGAAATTTTTTGAAGGTGCTGCGGAGGTAGAATGAGGCACCTACTACCATACTTTTCAGTCACAATATTATGAGAAGTAAGTTGCTACTCATCATATAGCGGATATGCTGAGTAGCAGGTAGGCACAACAAAAAGACTGTCACCAATAAATCTTTCATCCAGTAAGGCCTTCGTCAGAAATAGAGCACACACACACACACACACACACACACACACACACACACAGGCAAATGCAACTCACACACACATAACTGCAGTCTCAGGCAACTGAAGCCACACTGCGAGCAGCAGCACCAGTGCATGATGGGAGTGGCGACTGGGTGTGGGTAAGGAGGAGGCTGGGGTAGGGAGGGGGAGGGACAGTAGGGTTGGGGTGGCAGACAGTGAAGTGCTGATAGGGAGCGTGGAGGGACGAGGTGAAGAGAGGGTAGGGCAGCTATGTGCAGTCTGAAGGTTAGACAGAGGGCAGAGGAGAGGTGGGAGTGGTGGTGGGGGGTGGGAGAGAAGTAAAAAGACTGGGTGTGAAGTTGGAATGAGGGCTGTGTGGTGCTGGAGTGGGAACAGGGAAGGGGTTGGATGGGTGAGGAAAATGATTAACGAAGGTTGAGGTGAGGAGGGTTATGGGAACGTAGGATATATTGCAGGGGAAGTTCCCACCTGCGCATTTCAGAAAAACTGGTGTTGGTGAGAAGGATCCATATGGCACATGCTGTGATGCAGTCTCTGAAGTGAAGGATGTCACGTCGGCAGCATGCTCAGCAACAGGGTGATCCACTTGTTTCTTGGCCGCAGTTTGCCAGTGGCCATTCATGCAGACGGACAGATTGTCGATTGTCATGCCCACATCGAATGCACCACGGTGGTTGCAGCTTAGTTCGGAAATCACACGACTGATTTCACAGGTAGCCCTGCCTTTGACGGGATAGGTGATGTTTGTGACCAGACTGGAGTAGATAGTGGTGGGAGGGTGTATGGGGCAGGTCTTGCATCTATATCACAGGGGTATGAGCCATGAGGTAAGGGTTCGGGAGTAGGGGTTGTGTAGGGATGGACGGGTATACTGTGTAGGTTTAGTGGTTCAGTGGCTGGAGGACTACCACTGTGAGAGGGGTGAGGAGGGTAGTGGGCAGGACATTTCTGAGCAACTGAATTTCATTCTCTCGTCATGCCCTGAAATGAGAAAAGATCTCAGAAAAGTCTCATTTTTATGTGCACCGTTTTGGAAGGTATTGGTAGCTCATCCTCTCACATGCATACCTATGTTACAATCCTCGCCCTTCCTGTCAGATGAATTAATTCTATTTTTGTTGAAAGTTAGCTCCGACTCCGAGTTTCATTGTTAGTGAGACGCAAGGCCCTCTAAGAAAGAGTGTTGAGCATTGCTTGCTTTTGGTGTGGATGATGGTACAAAGTGACATACAAATAGGGATTTGTGTTTGTAGATTTAGCTGTATCTTCTGATTGCTGTGAGAGGCAAACTATTGGCTTCATTAGGCGAAAACGTCCGACTGGGTATGGGTTGCTCAAGCAGCAAACTTCATCTATCACAACAGTTGCCTACTTCTGCATGTGGTGTTTGGTGAATAAATTTTCTGGAAGAGAGGGAAGGTCTGAGAGAGACTGGGTGGCCGCTTCTGTATTCAGCGGGCTCCCGTGTTAAAGGATTTTGACAGAGCTCCAAGAAGCCGTGAGGTATGGCGCCGATAGGGCGAATGGCGTGGAAAGAGCCGGATAGATGGCCCGTGCACCGCCGGCCATTGAGAGAGAAAGAGATAGAGAGAGAGAGAGAGAGAGAGTGGGGTGGCTGGGTGTTGAACCGGGGGGGGGGGGTGGGGGGTGGCGCCTACCTACCTCCCGGCTGAAGCCAGCACGCCACCGCAGCTGTGCGGGTGGTCGACGTCGCAGGCGCTGCCAGGTCACGCGCGACGACGGCAAGTGGAGCGTGTGGCAAGTTCTGACGGAGAGCGGAGCTGGGTAAGAGTTTTCCATCTGCGGCGAGCCACGTGCAGGAGCGTAGATTCACCGCACGACTGTGAGTAGCAGTCGACGGATTTTCTCATTCAATAACCAATAATAACCAATAATATGGCTGCAGCCACATGAGCAAATGCAAGCTCTTTAGGTGAACTGGACTGATGAAATCTCCGAAAAAAGCAGAGTAATCCTTTCGGAGAGACGATTCGATAAGTTTCTCACTTGTCCCATTCAACCATCATCCAAGAAGATAACAAGAAACGTCCTTCCGAAATGAAGATTTCCCGAGAAGAATTCATCAATCGCTAGATTGCATCCGTAATATTTTTGGCCCAGCATTTGGCGTGATGTCACGCGGTGTCGTTGGGGACACTAAAGAGTCGCCTCTGCTTAAGTTGTGACATAAAGTCGCACACGAGACCTGAAATCATTTTGAGATTACGAAGCAGGTCTTTTTCTCACCGCTTCATCTGATTGCTACGAACAACACATTTTGTTGAGGATTTTATTTGCTTATGCACTTCGGGAATACCCCCCCCCCCATCAGAATACTTTATAAAAAGAACTTAATAAAAAGCATTGTGTCACTTTAGTTCAATGTTAACAATGTTCAACGTCTCGCTTACTCGCCCCCTCCCCTCCCCACCCCCCCTCTATCTCTCTCTCTCTCTCTCTCTTTCTCTCTGCCAATGACTTTTTAATGTAAGTACAGTTGAATTGTAGAACTGTGGTGCAGAGTCCAGATGAATCTGTAGGTCCTACTATATCTGGTTTCGAAAGTCAATTAAGAGAACAGAGGAAGGTAGGGGCATATCACCTTCTATAGGACAATGCAGCATTAATAAAATCCGTACAAAATAACTTGTACAGTACCTCCGCAAACGAAATAATGGTGGGGGCACAGGGTAGGAAAAGTGCAGTTCGACAAATGAAATCTATTCAGAAATGTATACCTTGCTTAAGTTGTAGGTTACAGCTAGCGAGTTTGCAATCGGTTGTATTAACAGTTTATGTTAGTACAACGAATAATTCGACAAATATAGATGATCACAGTCAGTTGTTTCTCATTAGACTACCAATAATGAAATAGTTGCATAAAAAATCAACCAAAGCAAAACTAGATCGACCACGAGATGCCAGAAGGAAATATCATAAAACAAAAGAGAGATTAAGAAATGTAGCGCAGTAGACAAAGTCACTTACTAAAATACTGCTAGTGTAAAATAAAGGACATGTGTCTCGCAGAAATTATTTGCCACTCCCCTGGCAACCTGTTCGACAATATTATATAAGAATAAAATTTACTTCCTTTCCTGCGTATTTAAAAAATAGTAAAGTCTGTGCCAACCAATTCATCTCAGAACACCACTTGGACACAGCGTGCTGAAATGTCTGTCTGATGTATTCGATTGTCTACCCTCCCCTGCACTTCTTACCCTCATTAACTCCCTCAAGTTCCATGGAAGTTATTCCTCAATCTCGTAACACAATTCCTCTCCCTCTTTTTGTCAAAGTTATCAACACGTTGTTTCCTCGCCGATTCTGCAGAGAACCTCCTCATTTCTCACCAGTCCATCTAATTTCCAACGTACCTCTGTGGCACCACATCTAAAATGCTCCCATTTCCTTCTTTTGCGCTCCACGCGCTGTCCATGATCCATTTCCATGTGATGCTATGTTCCAAACGTATATGTTTTTGCTACAGACTTCTTTTGGCCTGAGATACTCTGCTTTTTATGTCCTGCTTGCTTCGTCTGGCATGTTTTATTTGGCTTCCAATGTGTTAAGTTTGTCGCTAATCTCATTTCTGTTATTGCTCATTACTTTAATTTTGCTTCGGTTTGATCTCAGTTAGGATGTTCTAGTTACACTTCTCACTCTATGCAGCTGGTCTTTCAATTATTCTTCAGTTTTATTGAGGTCTAGCTGAGAAGCCTGTTGTTGATCGGTATTTATTTATAGCTATGCGTGAGACTTCGTAGACGTGGAATTTATTTTTGACTTAAGGGGCTCCGGAAAGGCTCAAAATCATGAAAAGTTCAATTTTTACTTTTTTGCCTTTTCTGAATCTGCAGACTATTACCTTTTAATAGATATATAATTTATTCAATTCCGAAGACTACAACTATTTTAAAATTTTTTTTGAAATGTGTTCTACATGGGCGTGACCCACTGTGGCGCTGTTAAACTGCTGTCAAATGGTGTTGTTATTAACGTCCGTGTTCATCAGGTACATTTTAGTGATGTGAGATAAAGTATGTGTTGTGGCTAACCTGTGATGGTTCAATATATATCGCTGGTGTGATTGTCGATTGTTTCATGTTTATTTACTCTGTCGTTATCTCGAAAATATTCGTAATTAATTCTGTTTCTTGAGTCTCTGTTTTGTTGAAGTATAATAATGAGTAAAAGTAAAGTTATTAGAAATCCTCTGAAGGCTTGTAAGAAAAGGAGAAATGTTGGAAAGCCAAAGGTATGTGTTATTACTGTAAACAATAAAGACGATGAAAATCCCCAACATAGCTTGTGTCCCAAAGAAGAAGACAGTTGGTGTAAATATAACAAAGGATTGCTAACTGGTGAAGTGTACACTCATAAGCATAGTCTGCCTCATGCAATAATGGAGGTGATAAAAACCTATTTTCAGAGACTTAGCAGCACCTGAACTGTTGAAAAAGTGTATTCACGGAAAAACTCAAAACCCCAATGAAAGTGTAAATAGTGTTATATGGTCGAGAATCCCCAAGACTGTATTTGTTGGAATAGAAACACTTCACTTTGGTGTGTATGATGCTGTTGCGACTTTCAATGATGGCAACATTGTAAGGTGCAAGGTATTTAGAAATATGGGAATGAAGATAGGTTCTAACGTGGTACGAGCGATGCTTGCTTTAGACAACGAACGCCTTCGGGCTGCAGACAGGGCTGTAAAGAGTCTAGAAATACAAGCAAGAGTAAACAGGAGGAGGAACAAGAGGAAGCTGGAGGAGGAGTTTGCAGAGGATGAAGATAATCCATCCTATGGACCTGGAATGCACTAAAAAGTTAATCCAATCTTTGTCGCTCGATTCCCAAAACTTTTATTTTCTCATACTAATTACATGTTTTCTAAGGATCTTCCAAACATATTTGTTTCAAACTTTCAGTAAATGTTACACAGTACCTTCTGCATAATTTAACACAGCCTTTTTCCAAAAAACTGTATATTTTTGAATATATAAATAAAAAATTGCAAAAAAATGTTGTGAATTTTCATTACAATTGAAAAAAAAAATCATCTTTAATAACTGAACTAAAATTTTGTAAAATCCCTGTGTTAAGTTGTAGCCCATATTCCAATAAATAATCTGTAAAAAGTTCAACTTCCTACCTCAAATACTTTGTGAGGAAAGATGTAATTTATAAGCGTTATTTTAACATTGCAAGTATAGGGTGTTCCGGAGCCCCTTAAAAAGTTACTTTGTATACAACGTTTGAAGTAGTAATGACTGGGTACATCAAGAAAGGGCTTGTTTGCTTCACTAACATGGGAGACAGCCATGCAGGGTTGGCTGTCCGAAAATCAACTGTAACTACGGTCCATGCAAGTAAAACGCAGCGTCTGGCCTTGTGATTTGTTTACGGTCATGGCATAACATAACCCTACTGGAAATTTTACACGTTTGCAGCGAAATGGTAAACTGTTAAGAATAAACGGGATTCGGGGTATAAAAACAAGCCCACCTGCTCCACTTCCAGTCAAAATTTTCGCTTCTGTGGTGTTGCGGTGGAGAGAAGTAACTTTAAGCCTCTGTGAGTGAAGGGTTCTGAGGAGGGAGGTAATGTATGACGCTCGTGATCAGAGTTATGTAGCATCTGACTTTCAGAACGAGTTTCCAAGGAGCAAATTAAAGCCAGATGTTCTTCAATGCAGCAAGTCTTAACTTCACTTTGATCATTTGATTCGTTATACTGCATGGTCTGGAATGGAGCAAGTCTTAACTTCACTTTAATCATATGATTCGTTAGATTGCAAGGTCCTAAGTCTAGACAATTTTATTCGTAAACAAAGCGGAATCTAAATATAATGTTTAGGCACCCAAATCACGAAGTAAATTTAACTTTTTTTCTGACAAAGATTATAAATAAATAAGAATGAAAACAAGTTTTGAGTGTTGTTGGGTCTTGCCCACTCGTTTCGTATAGGTTGCCTAAGGGATGCCGCGTTCTCGAAATGCTATACAACAATTCAAGCAAATAACATTAGTAGTTTTATTTCTATCAAGCCGATTTGACAATACTTAACCTGAATGTACAAAATGTTGTCGCAAGCGATGGGCGACATGCAGTATAATTCAGAGTCCTTGCTATAAATAATATTCAAACAAGCAATGGATATGGATCAGTAATAACTGTTCTCGTAGCACTCTCTGCTAGGCCGTGCTAACACTCTGCGAGCCCTGTGCACTGACGTCCGGCCGAGGCTGGCAGGAGGGGCGCTTATATCCACTTCGGCTAGATGCCACTGCTATCGTGGTGTAGTCCTAATCTGCCCACCCTTGGCCGACATCGTTTCACCGCCTTCTCTGGTCTTGCGTTCGTCTTCTTCGTTCCGACGCTTGTGACTTCGCCAGAACATATACAAAGCGAAATCAGTAAATCCATTAAACTCGCTGTTAATTTGTATTCGTAAAGAAATATTGTGACCTTAATTCCACCACTGACGTAAACTTCCAAAAGCACATCTATCACCGAGTTGAAAAACACTAATAACGCCGTCTATTTGTTCTTTGGTGTACTACGTGCGTAATAGAGCCGTATATTGGTTCTTTGGTGCAGTACGCCGTGATAAGTAAGTGTCAGAACTACGAAGCTGAATACACGATTTTATGTAAAATTTTAAATTACGATATCTTTTGTTTTGTGTTCAGATTTTGATAAAGTTTGCCTTTATTTTGACCCAAGAAGCGCTCAAGTTACCCGTAAAACTTCCATGAAAGTACGTGTAGTAGGTTTGGAGATTAGTGTCTTCAAACAGACAGACGCGACGCTTGTACAGTTTTGTTATGATTACAGGTATAGGTAGATAGCAATGTTGTCAGCGAAACGTATCACCACACCCTTTCGTTCTGTATTTTAATCTCCCTCCTGAACCCTTATTTCATTTGTCAGTGATTCCTCTATGTAGAGATTGAACGATCTTACTCGCTTTTGTAATCTGAACAATTCGATATTGGTCTTCCATTCCTATCTTTCCCTGCGCATTTTTACATGTATTGCATGTTGATATACAGGACTTAAAATCCCGTCTGAGGCCTGCGATCATTTTTATGTTAATAATTGGTGGTAGCCAACGCTGTACAGTCGCAATAAAGTCACGAGATGTTCAATCGACTCTTTTATTAGAACATGTTACACGTTTCGGGCTTACACCAATCTTCAGACATCTCAAAACTTCAACTCCTTCCTAACCAACTAGGCGTACAGCCTTGATAACTAAAAGAAAGTGTCCAATAACGTATGACTATAACTGCGACACAAGGAGCTTTGAAGCAGATGAGTCAATTGAACATCTGATGATATTATTGCGATTGTACAGAATTGGTTGCCAATTATTAGTATAGCATGTTTCCCGTCCTTTCCTATAGCTTATGCGGTAGCGTTCTCGCTTCCCACGCCCGGGTTCCCGGGTTCGATTCCCGGCGGGGTTAGGGATTTTCTCTGTCTCGTGATGACTGGGTGTTGTGTGCTGTCCTTAGGTTAGTTAGGTTTAAGTAGTTGTAAGTTCTAGGGGACTGATGACCATAGATGTTAAGTCCCATAGTGCTCATTTGAACCTATAGCTTATACCTGTATTTTCCCGAGATTTGGAACACCCTGCTTCATTTTACGCTTTTTCTAGGTCGATAAGTATTATGAATGCATCTCGTTTTCTTCGGAAGTCTTCCTTGCATTATTAAGCATAACGTCAAAACTGCCTCTCTGGTGGCTTTACCTTTTCGAAACCAAATTGATACACAATTTATTTTTCCATTATTACGTATATTATACTTGTCAGAAACGTGGACGCTTGAGATGTTTATCTGATTGTGCGATAGTTCTCGCACTTACCTGTCTTTTCTCCAAAAGTCTTTTGGTATGTCTCCAGGCTCATAGGTTCTGCATGTATTTTCGTACGTATCATGTGCACGCTGATATTTCGGGCAGTGCCCATAGTGTTTGAAACAGACAATACCGGCAACGCCACCCCTTAAACGCCGCTACCAGTTCAGTTCGCTGTCAACAGGCGCGCCCGATGCTCCTGCCAAAGTCTCGCGAGGCTCGATGGAGCTGTGTAGCTGCGTGCGCTGTTATTGATGATCACGCGGCTGGCGTAGTGTTTCTGTCGGCGATTACGACTGCGGCAGGAGGGAGCGCCTAAACCCCGGTGCTAATACGCATACTTTTTCCATAGGAACCTACGGCACTTGCGGCGCTAAGCTTGCATGAACTACCATGGGTATATTACAAACAAAACAGAAAATTCTGTGGACGTTATGACATCGATACAAAGCTTCAGTTATCACCTCGAAAAAATATTACGTATGTCATGTATTGTTTGTTTGCAGGTCGTGTCTATAGTCGTGTTAAACACTGAAATCCCCGAGCTACAATACCGTAGCATGCCGCTAGAAGACCAAACAAAAATGGCACAGGCCACTGATGAAGTGAAATATCGACAGGTAATCCGTTCTCTGCCTTTCAAAGGGAACAACACTGCGACAGTCGATGCTCTACTCGATGGAAGTGTATGACAACACTTCACTGTCATACGACACAGTGGTGTAGTGGTGTAGTCACTTCCACTTGTGTCAGCTAAGTCTGAATGGAAAAGAACAGAGTGACAGACCATCTCCCCTTGATGAACCGAGAATCGCAAGTAGTGTTCAAACCATGGTACCCTAAGGCTAGCATATTACAATCAGTGCGATACAAAATCAGTCATAGATCAGTTTTCCAACGCCTTACACAATCTTATGGCCGTGGAAAACGTCACCGGCCACTCGGCTGCAAAACTGCTCGGACCACTCAGAAAGTCCGACGAAAAGAGGCAGCAGCTGTCAGGCCAGTACAGGCGATTAGGCGATAGCTTTAGCCGACTAATCATGAACAAGTATTTGGTGTACCACTGTGACCTCAGAACAAAAATAGTAAAGCAAACATTCGAAAACACGACCCCTAAACGTCATCCGACAAGGTGATTAAGAATACTATGCTGTGGAGGAATTTCGAGGAGGAAAGAAGAAGAAATCAGGTATGGAAGAGATAGGTAATCCAGTATTGGAGTCAGAATTTAAAACAGATATGGAAGACGTGAGAAAAAATAACGCATAAGGAACAGATAACTTTCTATCGGAATTTCTAAAATCGCTATGGGAAGTGGTAACCACCGACTGTTCAAGTTCGTGTGTAAAATCTGTGAGACGGACGACATATATCAGACATTTGGAAAAACATCATACTCAAAATTCCCATGGTAGCAAGGGCATACATGAGAATTACCACAAAAAATGCATCCGAGTTTCTGACAAGAATAACATACAGAATAATTAAAAATAAAACTGAGGATCCGTTACATGTCTATTATATTGGCTTTAGGAAATCCAAAGGATCAGCGAGGCCGTCCTAAGGTTGCGCTTGATAATGGAAGTAAGACTGAAGAAACATCACTGGATCTGTCGACCTAGAAAAAGCGTTCGAGAATGTAAAATGGGGCCAGAGGATCGAAATTTCGAGGAGTAAACTGTAAGGAAAGACGGGTAATATACAAGTTGTACAAGAACCATGGGGGAACAATCGGACTGGAAGACCAAACACGAAGTGCTCGGATTAAAAACAGTGTAAGGGATGCAGTTGTTCAGTCTATAAATCTAAGAAGTAATGACGGAAATGTAAAAAAAGGTTTCAAGATAGGATTAAAATTCACGGTGGAAGGATAACAGTCATGAAATTCGTTGATGACAATGAAAGTAAAGAAGAAAGTGAAGAAGAATTACAGAATCTGTTGAATGGAATGAACAGTCTACTGCGTACAGGATATGGATTGATGGACTGAGAGTAAACCGAAGATAGATGGAAGTAATTAGAAATAGCAGAAAATGATAATAGTAATAAACTTGTCATCAAAATTAGTGATGACGAAGTAGACGAAGTTACCGAACTGTGCTACCTTGAAATCAAAATAGCCCATGACGGACGAAGCATGGAGGACATAAAAAGCAGATTAGCACAGGCGAAGAGAGCATTTCTGGCCAAGAGAAATCTACTAGCAGGAATCGTAGACATGAATATGAGGAAGAAGCTTCTGAGAAGGGACATTTGGAGCACAGCATTGTAGTAGTGAATCATGGATTGCGGGAAACCGGAAGAGAAGACAATCGAAGCGTTTGAGAAGTGGTGCTACAGAAGAATGTTGAAAACTTGGTGGGCTGCTAATGTAAGGAATGAGAATGTACTCCACTGATTCGACCACGAAAGAAAGATGTCTCATTGCACCCGGGATTTAAAGTCTAAGAAAGGTGGGGAACCAAGATTCTAGATGCTATATCCTCGCTGTTGAGGTACAGTCCCGTGTCTGGATGGGAGAACGGGTAGCTGGAGGTGACGTACAGTAAACTGCAACTACTAAAATCATCGCCTCGGCCTTCCTTCGAGCCAGAATAGACGAGGTAAGGTCCTTCTCGTTCGAGTAAGTATAGGACACAGCCCTATGACGGATGGCCTTTTCCTCCAGCGAGAGCATCGCCCAGTGTGTGATGCTTGCACGTTTCATTTGACTATTTTACACCGCCTGGCGTCAAAAAAATATGAGGAACCAAGAAGACATTGTCGGATGTGAATGTAGTTTCGGACAAGTGCACATCATCGCTTGCTAGTTAAATGATCAGAATTGTAGTTCTCTATGATGGGGAAAACGACCATCAGAATGCAATATTATTCGTGTTTAGCGTTTTTACCAGGCCTTGTAGGGTACATATGGGGCGTTGAACTGTGTAAATTGCTAAATGATCACTGTGAGGCACACGGAGATGCCGTTTACTCGCGTGACACAGCGTTACCAGTACCTGACAGAATTTGAAAGCCACTTTAATTGGATGTCCATTTAGCTGGCTGGTGGAATCGTACAAATTCCGGATATGTGAGGAGTGGAGATGTGTCAACCAAGCCCGCCCACCACAAGCGAGGGTCGTCATACTGTGCATCAAACACATCGAAGCCCTTCACATTTGCATCTGCCCTCTGAGAAGAAATAAGGGGCTTACCGCGGCACTCTGTGTCGTCCTACATCATTCACAGCAGACTGAGAGCAGTCGGAGTAGGGAATTACCATCCAATGCATAGGCTGCCTTTGAGACCACATCATAAACGGTTGCGTTTTTTGTGCTGTACAGTGCGTCCGGGGTCCTCGTGTTTTACCTCTCAGGCGATAGTACCGCGGTGTCATTTTCTAACAGGACAAAACTCGTCCACACGTGGAACATACATGTATGGACTGTCTGGTTGATGCTCAGGTGCCCCTGGTTCCAGGAACATCCTCGGGTCTTTCTCCAATAGAACATGTGTGAGACCAGCTTGGACGTCAGCTCCGTCCCACTTACGGTATCCAAGACATCAACGACCATCACAAGAGTTGGGGCCAGTTTGCCTCAGTATAAAACGGCTTTATGATCCTCTTCTCAAACGAATCAGTGCAGGCATTGATGTCAGAGGGGGTGCAACACAATACTTGAACGGTACCTATTTTTATGATCAAGATAGAACATGAAAATATGAAACTTTCTTGAGACTAAAACTCTTTCTCTGTCTGTCTGTCTCTCTCTCTCTCTCTCTCTCTCTCTCTCTCTCTCTCTCTCTCCCACCATACACACACACACACAAACCATTCACTCGAATTGTCCAGAATGTTCTTCAGACCAATGTCGAACAATTGTAGCACGGTGACATGGCGCATTGTCATTCATAAAAACTCCATCCTTGTTCAGGAACATGAAGTTCATGAATGGCTGAAAATGGTCTCCAAGTAGCCGAAAATCACCATTTCCATCAGTGACCTGTTCATTTGGACCACGGGACCGCCGGCCATGGTGGCCGAGCGGTTCTAGGCGCTTCAGTCCGGAACTGCGCGACTGCTAAGGTCGCTGGTTCGAATCCTGCCTCGGGCTTGGATGTGTGTGATGTCCTTAGGTTAGTTAGGTTTAAGTAGTTCTAAGTTCTAGGGGACTGATGACCTCAAATGTTAAGTCCCATAGTGCTCAGAGCCATTTGAACCACAGGGCCCAGTCCATTCCATGTAAACACAGGTCACACCACTGTGGAGCCACTATCATCTTGCACAATGCCTTGTTAACAATTTGAGTCCATGACTTCGTGGGCGCAGCGCCACACTCGCTCACTGTCGTCACCTCTTACCAACTGAAATCGGGACTCATCTGGGCCAGTCGTCTATGGTCCAGCCGAGATGGCAGCGAGCTTAAGAGAGGCTCTGCGTGCGATGTTCTGCTGTTAGTAAGGCACTCGGGTCGGTTAGCTGATGCCATAGCCCATTAACGCCAAATTTCGCAGCACTGTGCTAATGAATAAAATTCTCAAACTTTACTCTCGACCACGATGGCAGAGAGGGCCATTGAACTGACGCGGCTTGAAAACCGAGATTTTATTCAGATAGGCCACCGCGAAAGACTCCAAGGACATATACCTCGACGTAAACGCCGCTGTTCTCGGTCGTTAAGTGAAGGACGTCGGTCACTATGGTGTCCGTGGCGAGAGGTAGTGCCTGAAATTTGGTTTTCTCGGCACGCTCTTCGCACTGTAGATCACGGAATATTGAATTCCCTAACGATTACCGAAATGGAACGTCGCAAGCGTCTAGCTCCAACTACCATTCAGCTTCCAGAGTCTATTAATTCCTGTCTTATTGCAATAATGACGTAGGAAACGTTTTCACACGAATCACAAATAGAAATGACAGTTCCGCCGATTCACTTCCCCTTTTATACCTCGTGTACGCGATACTACTGCTGTCTGAATGTGTACATATCGCTAGCCCTTGACTTTCGGCTCCTTACTGTATTTGTCAGGAGATATTAATGTGTTGTCTGAGTGGTGCAGTCATCCATGTTTTTTGTAACTGATCAGCGAGACTCACATCAATTTGTCGTTATTTTACCATCCTTCTCGCATTATGCCCGTTTTTGTAGAAAAGTTTTAGAATATTTGGCTAAAATCACATTGTCTTAGAGGTGCATTATAGTATCAATATGCGGAGAGATATGAATGACATTGGGAGGAAGCGGATGTAATTTTAAATCAAATTGTATTTTATCCCTTTTTAATATTTTAGATATTTTAACGACACTCAACGCTAATTATTTTCGTATCAGTGCTAAGACTGCAATAGTTGAACTTACACAAACGTCACAAACACGCACCTTTCGATGCGCCTTTGGAGAAGTCGTGATTAAAGCTAGACAGGTGTCAAATCTGATCCTCAAGAGTATGTTTCGGAGCGATGTCCTATACTCCTTTGAACGGTTTTTCAACGGAGGGATCGATAATTACAAGAACCGGAGCAAAATGTTTTTGACATACTCAAATAAATACGTTCATCATTCCCATCAACCAGCGCAAACATGCAACGACATTTAGCCTATTAACAGCTTACAGGGATAGAAGATTCCATAAATCAGATATCGTGTCCGCAAATATTAAACGTGAATTCCTTTCCCACTGTCTTGCAGTCTCCAATTACAGAACTTAGAAGTAGTTTATTGTTTCTTGACAGTGACTGTTCGGAATTGATATTATCATGTGAGACACTGGATCCAACAAATGTCTCCAGGATGGTTGTAAAATCATATCACACGGTGAAGGGTGGGATGATCGCAATGAAGGTACAGCGACCCAGACATGGTAGTACTAGTATTTGTTTCTTTGATCACGATCGTACTTTGCATTTCATTCGATAAATAGTTTCGATTAATAATCTTCAGATCAGGTGCTTAGTTTTTGCAGGGAAATTACCTAATGGTCGGAATCAGCTAACAGCATAAATATAATATATACAAGCTGAACTGCAAAATCGTTTCATTCAGTTCACTGATGATGTGCAACCTTGTATCACGACTTCGGCTATTTCAAGAACAATTAAATTCGAAACTGTGAAATTCGAGCACGCGATCTATTTGGAAAACAACTTTTTTTACTTTTTTCCTCTCTGTGTTTGGTAGTCTTATAAGTATTCACCAGTTGCGATTGTTATGAGTCATGGAAAAAACTAGTATCTCATTACGAAAACAATACGTCAGATAGTGTCTGTCTTCGTCACTTGAAATCTGTGATTTAAGGTGACAAAGAAGAGATCTAGATAACTATTTGGCGTCTTTTCTTCGTAACAAGATATTCGTGTTGACTATGAATCGTGAGAGTCAAAAGTGTTGCAAACTTTCCAAATGTGTTCAAGACAGCTGTATATGAGAATGTCTTTCGCGAATCACGCACTTGCCGGCCTGCAGACACTTGGTTTTCTTTCGGCGTAGTCACGGTAACGCGCCTTGTGGTGAACTGCACTTTTCCTTCCGGTTACGCTTCAGATTTTTGTTTTGGAAAACAGTGCCACTCTCCGCATGTTAAACAAATCGGCAGCGTAATTCTAGCTGTTTTCAAAACACGTTTCGTCCACTGTCGCCTACACGTGCTCTGTACGCCAGCTGGTCTTTAACTTGCTTCCTGACCTTCAGCCATGCCTGTACGTGCCAGCCAGCTCAGCGGCCGTTCACCGACCACAGCCGTCATTGATAAACATTTTGCTTCTCAATGTCTGTATGTGGAGACTCGCTGTCTATTATAAAGAAGCACTGTTATAGAGAGCCAAGGTACTATTCACATACGCACTTATAAGACAATGGTCCGTTTTCTATGGAAGTGCTTGCCTTGTGATTGTTACTGCGTATGATTACATTTCACTTTCCACCTTGTAATTGTTTTCCGTTTCTACCCTTCACCTCATTTTCTTATAGGGAGGTACATTAGGTTGTAAATTACCTCCGTCTGTCGTTATATCTTCCCATGACATGCCTCACCCATAGCCATTTTAGTGATTTAACTTGGATCAGCGCACGTTTTCTCTTCTACTGTTCATTATTTCTGAGCCCGTTTCTTCGAGTTACATTGGGCATATTACGTCCCACTGCCCTCTAAGTTATTCGGATGTAATTTCTCTCTTTATGGGTGAGTCCCAGACTGAGGATAAGGTACAAGTACAACGATTTATTCCTTTATGCGGCAGATCTCCCTTTACAAGAAATCTTAATTTCCATTTTTTCTAGCACAGGTATCAATCCGAAGCACTTTAGTGGCAGACAGTTGCAACATGCTTCAGCGAAGTCGGCCGAGTAATATCCATTACATATAATACCTCAACCGTTCGTGAGGACAGAATAATTAATTTGGAAATGTTAATTTTCAGCACGCCCTCGGACACATGAATAGATGATGAACCTGTCGGCTCGAATCCGATATTTGTGTAAATAAATATCATTATTTACTATTGCGGGTAATGTTTTCGTCTTCGGAAGCCCAGTAACAAAAATTCCAGTTTTCAATAAAATATGAGGAAAAAAGTTTTTGTTCGAACTGCCATTAATACTTAACACTACATTTTATTTGTGATAATACAAGTACAGAAATAAGGCATCAAGTTTTTAAATAGTAGATCTATAATCAGCAAAAACACTTCTCATATATTTCAAATTTTGGGACTTCAGAGGGAAGCACATATTGACAGAAAGACAATACGCCTTCTATTAATGCATGTTTGAAAGACTTTCTCCATTATGTGGCTCCTAGATCAGGTGTAGAGACATGCAACGGAGTACCGAGTACACAACAGAACTGCAAACGGTTTTGTGGAAAAATGGCACTTAAGGACGTTTTCCTTATCCACTCTTGAGCTGTGAATCCTTTGTATTCCCAGTCTGCTAAAGGCTAAAGTAGGAGTTAATGATAAAACAAATATTTACTTACTACTCCTGTTTCGACCGAAGCGATCGTTAACCAGCACAAAACTGCAGCTTGTATGCTATCGTTCTTCCCATTCCGTCAATTACATTAAATTATACCAAGTCCTATTCACAAAATGGAGAAACCACAACAGTTATTGAAACCAGTAATACACTCCTGGAAATGGAAAAAAGAACACATTGACACCGGTGTGTCAGACCCACCATACTTGCTCCGGACACTGCGAGAGGGCTGTACAAGCAATGATCACACGCACGGCACAGCGGACACACCAGGAACCGCGGTGTTGGCCGTCGAATGGCGCTAGCTGCGCAGCATTTGTGCACCGCCGCCGTCAGTGTCAGCCAGTTTGCCGTGGCATACGGAGCTCCATCGCAGTCTTTAACACTGGTAGCATGCCGCGACAGCGTGGACGTGAACCGTATGTGCAGTTGACGGACTTTGAGCGACGGCGTATAGTGGGCATGCGGGAGGCCGGGTGGACGTACCGGAAGGTGCACGTGCCCGTCGACCTGGGACCGGACCGCAGCGACGCACGGATGCACGCCAAGACCGTAGGATCCTACGCAGTGCCGTAGGGGACCGCACCGCCACTTCCCAGCAAATTAGGGACACTGTTGCTCGTGGGGTATCGGCGAGGACCATTCGCAACCGTCTCCATGAAGCTGGGCTACGGTCCCGCACACCGTTAGGCCGTCTTCCGCTCACGCCCCAACATCGTGCAGCCCGCCTCCAGTGGTGTCGCGACAGGCGTGAATGGAGGGACGAATGGAGACGTGTCGTCTTCAGCGATGAGAGTCGCTTCTGCCTTGGTGCCAATGATGGTCGTATGCGTGTTTGGCGCCGTGCAGGTGAGCGCCACAATCAGGACTGCATACGACCGAGGCACACAGGGCCAACACCCGGCATCATGGTGTGGGGAGCGATCTCCTACACTGGCCGTACACCACTGGTGATCGTCGAGGGGACACTGAATAGTGCACGGTACATCCAAACCGTCATCGAACCCATCGTTCTACCATTCCTAGACCGGCAAGGGAACTTACTGTTCCAACAGGACAATGCACGTCCGCATGTATCCCGTGCCACCCAACGTGCTCTAGAAGGTGTAAGTCAACTACCCTGGCCAGCAAGATCTCCGGATCTGTCCCCCATTGAGCATGTTTGGGACTGGATGAAGCGTCGTCTCACGCGGTCTGCACGTCCAGCACGAACGCTGGTCCAACTGAGGCGCCAGGTGGAAATGGCATGGCAAGCCGTTCCACAGGACTACATCCAGCATCTCTACGATCGTCTCCATGGGAGAATAGCAGCCTGCATTGCTGCGAAAGGTGGATATACACTGTACTAGTGCCGACATTGTGCATGCTCTGTTGCCTGTGTCTATGTGCCCGTGGTTCTGTCAGTGTGATCATGTGATGTATCTGACCACAGGAATGTGTCAATAAAGTTTCCCCTTCCTGGGACAATGAATTCACGGTGTTCTTATTTCAATTTCCAGGAGTGTATTTTTTGTTGCTGTGTGAAAAGAACTATTTGCATATACGAAGGCATCTTGTTACAATCCTGGTGGCACTGAATCTTTGTGACGCTAAATGACTTAAAAAAGTTTAGTTTGCACGAATAAATAGAGTACTAAACTGAAATTATTTTTTAACATCTCTGCTCTTACATACAACATACAATTACTTCTTATAAAGCGACAGACGAGCAGGTGATACTCCGATATCTCCTACCCAGCAATTGCAGTTTACGTTTGTTTGACGTTGTTACTCTAAACGGGTACACGTGTTAAGTATTACGTAGGTGAACTGCGCTGCAAGGGTTCCTGCACCTTGTGTTTTGGTGTGGACTGCACGTAGCGCAAACCTATCAATAATGGTTCTTCCTTGGGGTGTTTTGTAAACACTGATAGTGCCTGACTGTAGCAGCAACTGGCTGACCTTGCTTACGAGTACACTCAACGTCCCAGCAAGGGAGTTGACCTGCGTCGTACGAAATGATTCTCTTTCCTCTCTCATATCTACATAGTACTTGATGAGTGGTCATTCAGTGACCAGAAAGCATAAAATTTATGCCAATCATGACTAATGCTAGAACAAGGAAATGCCGTTAAATTTTCAGCGTCAGAATTGATGACAAATAACAAAATTTTACGTGTTGTGGTTGTACAGTGTAGTAGGGAGAATAGTCGATTAAGCTTCTGGTTACAAAATTTAATATATTGAGTTGGCATTTCTGGCAGTAACAGTGGCATGTAAACCTGCTGGGCATCGAATATGAGCTTGGATGACCGAAATACCAGGCCGCCATGACGCTTCAGCTCTGTAAGAGTCCATCAGTTGTAGCGACATGTGAATGTGGTATGGCAGTTTTTCGGCAACTCAATACACGCGCTTCCAGTTGCTCAGAAATCTGAAGAACGTGCTGACCATGGGAAACATCTTCTCTATCGAGGTTTTTCAGGACAGTACAGATGTGGCCTTGCGTTATATTGTTGAAAGATAACGTCACGGAGACCTAGAAGTTGCTGCACAGCCAACGGCGTTAACACGTGAGAAATGTAATGACCGCTGTCGAAACTACAGGCTATGCGATCAGACGTGATCCTGTTGAGTTAGTCAGTAGCATACTATAGGATGACGCCAGCTGCTGGTTCCAACACGTACACAATCTGGCAACCTTCGTGCTCCTTGGAGTCTCCACACATGAATACATCAATCGTAATGTTGTATGCAGAGTGGTGACTCGTTTAAAAAGACGACGTTGTGTCACCCCAGTGTCCATAGTTGTTGGACGTATCACTGTCCGCTGTTCTTCTCTGCTGCCGCTTCAGATGATACTAGAACAATGATCGTCGTGCTGACAGTCAGTGGTTCCGACAGTCCGTTTTCCACTGCGCTTGTGCTTAGTTCCTGCACGCCCTCTCGGACGCTAGTCGCTTAGAGCTGTTGACATCCTGCGTGGCGTTGGTTATAGTTCCATCTATATTCACATGAAGGCCATGGGATCCCAACCAATACCACATCTACATATAAACGCCGCAAAACACCTTACCGTATGTGGCGGAGGGTACTTGCTCAGTCATTCCCCCCCCCCCCCCTTTACCTGTTCCAGTCGCGAACAGTTAACGGGAAAAATGATTGCTGGTAAGCCTCCGTGTGTGTTCGAATCTCTCTGATTGTATCTTCATCGCATTTTCATAAGATACACTTAGGGGGAAGGTATATACGAGGCCTGTTCAGAAAGTAAGCTCCGATTGATTGCCAAATTGAAACCACAGTGAACATCAGAAATGTTTTACTTGTAACAATTAGCTACACCTTTCAGCTACTTCTCTACGTAGTCGCCGTTCTGGCTTAGACTTTTGTCATAGCGTTGTACCAACTTTTCAATAGCCTCATCATAGAAGGCAGCCGCCAGTGCTTTCCGCCAATTCTCCACGCTGGCCTACACCTCGTTGTCTGTGTCAAAATGTTGTCTTCAAAGACAGCGGTTCATGTGCCCAGAGATGAAACTCAGGGGGAGACAATTGCGGACTGTATTGTGGGTAATCTAACATTTCCATTTGAAAACGATGCAGGAGCATCTTCATTGCCGCTGCAGAATGCGGCTGAGAATTGTCTTGAAGAAGAAACAGCACGACAGTTATGTAATGTAAGCTGCATAGCTTCAGGCGAAATTTCTCACCAGGACCTCGTACTTGGCGGCAGACACTATTTTCTAGACATCTTTACGCACTCACTGCGAGCTCAGAAATGAGAAGAGCGACGTGATGCTAACTGGGGTTATACTAGAGACACTACCCAACACATCTGTGCAAAGTTTATCGGATTTTCATAGTCGTTTCCATTTCGCGACCGATCGGAGCTTACTTTCTGAACGCCCCTCGTATAAGGGACGATCGAAAAGTTTGTCAGGCAAAATAGCCGTGACCATTGAGACAGTCATCCTACCAACCGAACAACTAAGAAACCAGTTTGGTGAACCACCGTGTCCTGCTGCGTGAAGAAGTTCGTCCGACTGGAATCGTCAACCATTCAAGACCTTTTTCAAGGGACGGGAGGCGTGATAATCGCATAGGGAGAGATCAGCTCTAGAGAGCGGGTGTTGGAGCGTCTCCCACTTAAGTTTTCGTATCTTCTGTGTTGCGTTCTGTTCCAACATCGATGGTGCCTGCCGGCCGCGGTGGCCGTGCGTTTCTGGCGTTGCAGTCCGGAACCGCGGGACTGCTACGGTCGCAGGTTCGAATCCTGCCTCGGGCATGGGTGTGTGTGATGTCCTTAGGTTAGTTAGGTTTAAGTAGTTCTAAGTTCTAGGGGACTTATGACCTAAGATGTTGAGTCCCATAGTGCTCAGAGCCATTTGAACCATTTTTGAAGGCGCCTAGTCGAATCACGACCCGCATGGAACTTGGTGCACCATTACGCAACGATCGATTTCGACAGACATACTGCCCCACACACGTTCTTCATTCTCCGATGGATGGCTACCGGTATTTGTCCTTCGGCAACCAAGAAAAGAACAACAACACGTTGGTCCTGTTTGGATGAATTTGGTAATAACGACGCTAAATTCACGTTTACCAAGACACGAATGCCAGACTAATTCCTTTCCTACATCTCTGTGCTTATATTACTGCATCGGAGTCACGCTACGCTGCGTACACGCTGCTGCAACGCTCCCAAACGGTAACTTCTGGATCACCCGCTTTATTTTTTGGGTCTTCTAGGAACGTACTCTCTCGGATCGTTAACTATAAACCACACCATGATGCAGAAGGCTTCCCTCGCAGTGTCTTCCACTGTAGTTCTTTGATCGTCTCTACGATGCTTTCGCACTTACTAAATGAACCTGTAGCAAACGTGCTGCTCTTCATTGGATCTTCTCTACTTCCTCGCTTAGTCTTATCTGAGCAGTATTCAGATATTGGTTGAAGTAATCAAGTATTGGTTGAACGATTGTTCTGTAAGCTACTTCCTTTGTGGGTGGACTACATTTCCTCAGGATTCCAGCAATGAAGCTCTGTCTGGCATCTGCCTTCCTCGCGGTTTCGCGATTACTTTTGCATATTGTGTGACACTGCCGATTTAGTGCACTTAGAGATGCAAATCCGTCCTCCAGGTGACGTTGCACCGTCAATAGAAGTTAGAGTTCCAATTATTGACGTCACTTGCCCAATGACAAGAGAGAAACGCCAATGTAAAGGAAGCAGACCGCTCCCGGCAGACAGTGCTCTTCTGATGGAAAAGACGGTGATACTCTTTTGAAAGCTCCAGTTGTAAGTCTGATCTGAAGCGGTCTGAACACCGAGAAGATTTTATACAACCGTGCCACAGAAAAAAGTTTTCGATGTTACTTGGGCTGTGAGATGGCGTAGAGAGAAAATCTTGTTATTACATGTTGGATGTGATGACATACGAATATGAAACGTTGCCTGAAGTCAAGTTTAGGCTGAATGGTGATAGTTTCGTTGTGAGTCGACGAAGTGGTATCGAACGCTTCAGATATCCCGGCGTCGCCACCAGCTTTTCGCGGACGGCAAGACCTCTGGTCATAACGCACGAATAAAGGAGCGAGCCGCGCTATCTTGGACGTACTGTGTTGACCGTGTGTACCGACGTTCCACGCTCCCTTACCCTGCTCGGACCAGAATGAAATTTTTCCCCTCTCCAGCGCATCCACAGTCCGTATCTCAGCTCCCACACAACAGCGCGATGCACGTAAATTTCTTCTTCCGCGAATTCTCCCTTTGTTTCTAATGTGACGCCTTTTGGAATAAAGCTCTCTGGGCCTGTGAAGACGATAAGAGGCAGCTGTATAAGTCACCAGATAATCGAAGAGACCCGAACGCAGCGCTGGTGGTCTGTGCAGGCTGCAGTGACAAGTAGATTAGAGGGGAACCCCGGGCCCAGAGACGCCGACTGCAGGTCGGTGTGGTGGTTTGCCTGACTCCCGGCCTGGCTGGTTTCCAGCCGCCCCCGAGATTACAGTGTCGCCGCCACCGCCCCCGCCGCCTCCGTCGCCCCCGCCGCCGCCGCCAGACAATGCCGCCCTCTCCGCAGCTTATCTTGGCACCGCGGACGCTGCATTTGTTGCCAACGCCGCCTCTGCCTATTCTGTAGGCCTCCGGTGTCGTCTCCATACACACACACACACACACACACACACAAATACATAGACGGGTGCGGGTGGCGCCAAATTACGTCCAGCGTTTCATTACGCGCGCGGCAAAATTGAATGTGGTTACTTAGCAATGAGCAACGGATTTACGCGGCCACCCAGATGCCTGCAAGCTTGCCGCACCCTTTCCCCTCTGGTATCAAGACAGCGCCGACGGTGATTAGATTTGAAGCGTCGTGTCCATTTGGGGACTCCTATCTCCTTCGAGTATGAGGTAGACCATTTCAGGCGATAATAAAAAAGATGCTTGAAACCAATTACTGCTTTTTCATTGCGCTGTCAGTACATTATATATACTCCATGGAGAGGAATCTCTGAATGTTCAGTAGATTTCTTGAAAAAAATTTCCCATTCCATCTCGGCAGGCTGTTACAGCAACCGATGTAAGAGTGTTTCAGAACAAAAACAGTTTCGTTTGCGAAATTATCTAATGTCAATGACGCATTTGCCGGTCCCGGTGGCCGAGCGGTTCTAGGCGCTTCGGTCCGGAACCGCGCGACTGCTACGGTCGCAGGTTCGAATCCTGCCTCGGGCATGGATGTGTGTGATGTCCTTAGGTTAGTTAGGTTTAAGTAGGGGACTGATGACCTCAGATGTTAAGTCCCGTAGTGCTCAGAGCCATTTGAACCATTTTTTTTTGTAACATTTTAATTCCAGAGCTGCCTGTTTATTATCCTCTTACATTGCTTATTTGTAAATTTTTCTTGACGTCGAAAATCTTGTTTATCATTCATTTCTTTTATTAGTAGTATTTGAGATTGGTTTTGGTTAACAGTTGATATGATCGGACGAAGTCACTCCTCAACTCTTACTTTCAATGACGCATTTCATGCTGTTGAGGCATCATCAGATTGTGCAAAAGTAGCTGGATACGTGACCCGTCAGCCATAAAACCATATATAATGTAAAATAGACACCAAAGCAACCTGATATGTTATCCGTCGGTCACGAAACATCTAAACCATGAAGCTACTTTTACACAATCCGATGATGCCCCAAAAGGATGAGACGAATTATTGATATTGAATAATTTCGCAACCGAGACTGATTTTGTTCTGAAACAGTCTATTTCAGTTCAATGCAATGTATCTACGAAAATTTCTATAGTACCAATTGTATTTATTTACGTATCTTCTGCCCAGATCCCAGCTATCTGGGCATTTGGTTGAAAACAACCGCGACCCTTTCATATGCTGAATCTCAAGCCGGCCACTCTTTTGGAAGTGGAGAAGGGAAAAAAGACACCTCGTAGGCCTCCTTTCATGCGAGATTCGTGGATATAAGGCACCAGAACATTTGTACTACCTGATTAATAGCGCTTTGATCGAATTTGGATGCAATATACCGTATTTACGCGAATCTAATGCGCCATCGAATGTAATGCGCAACCCAATCTTCAAAATTAAACTAATAAAGAAAAGGAATTCTGGCACATCGCTGGTAGGGTATTTTTGTATTGTCGATATTTATTTTACAATGCTAAATTTATTTCAAACAATAGTGAATGTATACATGAACTATAAAAAACAACAATAATTGTTTTGCTAAAGGCGGACCCTATCCAAAAACATACGTGTTTATAAAGCAAACACGCAAGAAAAGAGCTTCAACCCCAAGATGATTAACAATAATTTATTTTTAAGTTACTCATTACGGTAATAAAAGACATGTTCATTATTAGAAAAGAACGCCTAACTTGATTACCTACATGACATGCCGCCGCGCGCCGCGTGGTCTAAGGCGCCCTGCCACGTTTCGCGTGGCTCCCCCCCCCCCCCCCCCCCCCGTCGGAGGTTCGCGTCCTCCCTCGGGCATGATGGGTGTGTGTGTTGTCCTTAGCGTAAGTTAGTTTAAGTTAGATTAAGTAGTGTGTAAGCCTAGGGACCGATGACGTCAGCAGTTTGGTCCCATAGAAACTTACCACAAATTTCCAAATTTTTTTGACATACAAAGAAACTCTGTAAAAATACAGGCGTTACTCATCATTATTCACTAATGCCATCATTACTGGAATCCTCGGAAGAGACTTCAGCAGAAATAAATTCATTTACTCCTTCCCCGCCATCGTCAGTGTCGTTCCACACCACATCTTCACTGCCATCCAGAGTATTTGAAATTCAGCAATTCGTGAATGATTTTACGGTCATTGGTGCTTCGATGCGTTTCCAGGCAGCCGAAACACAGTGCGCAGTAATTTGGGGTGCAGCAAGTGTAATTTTTCCTGTCGGAGTCAGTTCAAGATTTGGTTTGCAAAACCATTTTTCGTACTGTTCCTGAACGCAACCTTCGAAAGGCTTATTCATACTAACGTCCAGGGGCTGTAATACAGAAGTGATTCCTCCAGGAATAATAACAAGGTCACAGGGTAGGCTGTGAATCTTCTTTTCTCCGTTGTCAGTGAGATGACAACGAAATGCATCAAGACAAATCATTGATGGTTGCTAGGAAAGCCCACCAGGACGAAGTCCCCACGCGTTTCGGAGACAGTCAAGCATCAAAGTTTCAGTCACCCATCCCCGTCTCTTGATTGCGAACAATGAGGTCGTCATGGAATAGCTTTTCATTTTTTGGAGTCTTGGGGCTTGTTTTTCGCTTGAAGGTTAAGAAAGGGGAAGTCTGTTCGTATGTGCTGTGATTGCCAGCATTACTGTTACACGCTGATTTTCACACCCAGATGTTTTGATGGTAACTTCTTTTGTGCCATTATCGTCAATCATGTAATTACGTGTCATATCAAACCAACCTGGGGTCTCATCAGCGTTTCCTACTTGGCCCATCGAAAAATTCTTCTATTTCCGAAGTATGATAACATACCGCTGAAATTCTGGAAGTTTCTTCTCCTGTGGAAACTTATGGCATTTTGTTGTACGGCGTCTCAGATATAAGCCCACTGATTTCATAAAGCGATAAACCATCTCCGGATAGCCTTAAACTCTTGTTTCGGTATATTAAGAGCTGCAGCCATCTCTTTTGCTTTTTTGCTTTTTTATTTGTGGTGTGACTGGTCACAGGTTGGCCAATCTTCCTCCTTTCTCGGACGAATTCCAAAACATTTACGTCAACGTCAGTACGTCTTCCTTTGCGAGGTCCAGTGAATTTCTTTCTAGCGGCGGTAGTTGCAGAGAATCCCAATTTCTGTTGCTCTCAGCCATACTGAACTTCGTTCCTGCCCTTCTGTTACCATATTTTTTAGCATAGGGAATTACTTTACCCTTGAAAGTAATTTCATACGCTATACTTCTCTGATTACCTTCCATTTCGTGACTACGTAATGCAAACACAATGGGAAGTACTGTAGTAGACAATCAATAATGAAACGTGGTTACGAAGTACAACAATGCGTTGTAATGTACGGAACAGTATCTAAATTTCAACGAGCAAATAAAAACAAAAATCAAAAAAGACACGTTCTGTTTGAGCCGATGACTACAGAAAATTTCCCCTCGTACCAGTAATGGATTTTGTTCTGATGCCTGCGAACAGTATTCAGAATTGAAAATATATACCAGCTCTTTTAATTCGGTAACCTCTTACCCGATTTACGCCTTCCTTTCTTTAATTCACAGATACCTTACCTACATATTCTTGCTAGAGTCTGATATATGTTTTGCTACTTCAGATCACATAGAGTAAGAAATACCGACGAGAGATTCAAGTTTTTATTCGAATCTGGTGCACCATCGAATCTTATGGGCACCTCAGTTTTGAGTACTTCGTATGGTAAAAAAAGAGTGCGCACAGGTTTCGCGTAAATACGGTGGTAGCAACTCTGCGTGTCACTGATTCGAGAAGTCCTTGACAAATTTCAAAGGGCGGTGACGCCAAATTCCTACGCCTAGGATACGCAATTCCCATCAATTACGAGTAATTGGTTTGTCATCAGTCAGCATTCCAGGTGTGTTGTTTCGGGTTCAAATCATTCGAATTTGGTGGCCACGACATCATGCTCCGCAAACCACTTTAGAACGATTCTAGCCTTGTGAGTCCGCAGCTCGTGGTCGTGCGGTAGCGTTCTCGCTTCCCGCGCCCGGGTTCCCAGGTTCGATTCCCGGCGGGGTCAGGGATTTTCCCTGCCTCGACTGGGTGTTGTGTGCTGTCCTTAGGGTGGTTAGGTTTAAGTAGTTCTAAGTTCTAGGGGACTGATGACCATAGCTGTTAAGTCCCATAGTGCTCAGAGCCATTTCAACCATTTGAACTAGCCTCGTGAGCGGACAGTTATCCTGTGGGAAGATGCCATTTATGTGTGGGAAGACATCAAGTATGAGGGGATAAAGGTGTTCCGCAATAGTTTCAGTTATTAGCACAAGTCACATGGGAGCTCAGGTAAATGTCACCCTTAAACTAACACTGGCTCCACCGTGCTGTGCTGGTGGGGTAGAGCATGTTTCGAACAATCGATCGCCAGGATGACGACGTATCCTTCCACGGGGAAAGACGTGTTGCAGATCTGATTCATTCGACAAGAGTCCACGTTTCACTTGGTTCATGTTCCAATACTGTTGATCCCGCGCCGGCCGCTGTGGCCGAGCAGGTTCTAGGCGGTTCAGTCCATAATCGCGCTGCTGCTACGGTGGCAGGTTCGAATCCTGCCTCGGGCATGGATGTATGTGATATCCTTAGGTTAGTTAGGTTTAAGTAGTTCTAAGCCTCGGGGACTGATGACATCCGATGTTAAGTCCCGTAGTGCTTAGAGCCATTTGAACCATTTTTTTGGTTGATCACGCACCGATTGCAATCATTAACTGACGACGTCATTGGGTCAACAAGGGATTACTTAAGGGTCGTCCGCTGCGGAGACTCCTATCGACAGTACGTGCTGAACGTTGTTCTCTGAGTGTCTGCACCATCATTGTTCTCCGTCGTCATATCTGTCATGGATCGCCGCATATCCTGCTTTAGGGAATGGGCATATCTCCAATCTCCGATGAAACGTCTACGTCCCTACACCTTGTCGTCTACTCATGGTTTCGCCGTTCTTTAGCCACTTTCCACAAATGCTCTCGACAGTAGATGCGAAGAGCCGGTCAAGTTTGCCGTTTCGAAGGTGGTCGTTCCCAGGCGTCAGAATACTACAATCTGCCCTTTGTCAGAGTCGCCTATGTCAGTGTATTTTGTCACTTTTGGCCCATACCGTTCCTGGAATAATTCCCCATTTGCGTTTGCTCTGCTTATACAGTAAAAACATGGACTCTAAACTGCATACCTTAAGAGCTATCAACATTCCTTCATCTTCAATACTGTGGAACAAATTTCTTCTACTTGAACCTCTTTGTTTCCCATAATTTGAGAGGCTATTTACAATTTGTACAGAAACCATATGGCAGTTATAAGAGTCGAGGGGCATGAAAGGGAAGCAGTGGTTGGGAAAGGAGTGAGACAGGGTTGTAGCCTCTCCCCGATGTTATTCAATCTGTATATTGAGCAAGCAGTAAAGGAAACAAAAGAAAAATTCGGAGTAGGTATTAAAATTCATGGAGAAGAAGTAAAAACTTTGAGGTTCGCCGATGACATTGTAATTCTGTCAGAGACAGCAAAGGACTTGGAGGAGCAGTTGAACGGAATGGACAGTGTCTTGAAAGGAGGATATAACATGAACATCAACAAAAGCAAAACGAGGATAATGGAATGTAGTCAAATGAAGTCGGGTGATGCTGAGGGGATTAGATTAGAAAATGAGACACTTAAAGTAGTAAAGGAGTTTTGCTATTTAGGGAGTAAAATAACTGATGATGGTCGAAGTAGAGAGGATATAAAATGTAGACTGGCAATGGCAAGGAAATCGTTTCTGAAGAAGAGAAATTTGTTAACATCGAGTATAGATTTAAGTGTCAGGAAGTCGTTTCTGAAAGTATTTGTATGGAGTGTAGCCATGTATGGAAGTGAAACATGGACGATAACCAGTTTGGACAAGAAGAGAATAGAAGCTTTTGAAATGTCGTGCTACAGAAGAATGCTGAAGATAAGGTGGGTAGATCACGTAACTAATGAGGAGGTAGAATAGGATTGGGGAGAAGAGAAGTTTGTGGCACAACTTGACTAGAAGAAGGGATCGGTTGGTAGGACATGTTTTGAGGCATCAAGGGATCACAAATTTAGCATTGGAGGGCAGAGTGGAGGGTAAGAATCGTAGAGGGAGACCAAGAGATGAATACACTAAGCAGATTCAGAAGGATGTAGGTTGCAGTAGGTACTGGGAGACGAAGAAGCTTGCACAGGATAGAGTAGCATGGAGAGCTGCATCAAATCAGTCTCAGGACTGAAGACCACAACAACAACAACAATTTGAGAGGTGGTAGTATGGACCAAAAGAAGAAATAATACAGAATAAACGTGCGCTCTAAAGTGCACGCTATGTGAAACACATCTCTTGTACAGGACAAGTGGTCATAGCTCTTAAGGTATTCATTTTAAAGCCCGTGTTTACTGATCAACTTTTTCTTGTTTTGGTCCATACTGCCTCCTTCCAAAGTATGTGAAACAAAGGCCTTGCAGTAAAAGAGACTTCTCTCGTATTATCGAAGATGAAGAAGTGCTCATCGCTCTGAAAGTATGCATTACAGAGCCCATACTAGTAGCACTTTTTTGCTTCGAATGGTCGGTCGTGTCATATCCCTGAACATTGACCTTTCCTCCTGGGACACTCTGTATACTTCCCTTACAGCGTCACAATCCCGTAAAAAGCCGGCAGCCGACATTCGGCCGCGCTGGACAGTAGTCGTAAATTTTTTACTCTTTGATGTATATCTATGTTACTGAAATTGAGGCACTGAGAACCAAAGGGTCCAAAACACAGAAACGAAATTTTGAGAAAAGCAGATGTTGGCGAAAATCAAATTTGTTGGCTAAGTCCCGGGTTCCCGGGTTCGATTCCCGGCGGGGTCAGGGATTTTCTCTGCCTCGTGATGGCTGGGTGTTGTGTGCTGTCCTTAGGTTAGTTAGGTTTAAGTAGTTCTAAGTTCTAGGGGACTGATGACCATAGATGTTAAGTCCCATACTGCTCAGAGCCATTTTTTGTTGTAGGCTAAGTGCTGTTCTCATAGTTTTGACTTTTTTACCTATATTTCGTATAAACCATTATGTATGCATTTGATTTTGTGAAATTTTAGTTAATATTTAGAATTATTATTAGTATCACTTCACAAAGTTTTCATATATAGACTGGTGGCAGTAGTGACTTTTTGACTGTTGTGTAGATTGTAATTAAAGTGGAATTAGAATAGGAACATAAAGAGCAGATACTGAAATCAACATTCACAAAATTATGACCTATCACAACACTCCATGTCCATCGTCATTGTCATTTTCAGTAGTCACTGGCTTTTCATGAAGCTGGCTTGAGGTTGAGATTAAAATGTCTGTTCACTTCACGAATGAAATCTAGTTCTTCTGTTAAGTCTATGTGTTTCAAGGTTGATCTAGTCGTCTATCAAGCCTTTTTGTTTCGAGATCGATTTTGACCTCCACCTACGTGTTTCATCAGTTGATTTTGCAAGCCATCTACAAACAGTGATCATATGACAAATTGTGGTTTCTCTCGATGTGACTTGAAGAAAATGGTGATCTCCCACGCCTCCAATGAAGTATATTTTACTTTAAACGACATTTCATGGCAATCTGTTGAAAGTTTCATCTGTGTAAAGTTTCTGAAATGTGCCTTGTTACCATGAGCATCAAGTTTGGTTTGGTCGGTTCTGAAATCGTTAGCTTGCATTTTGCAGACTGGAATGCTGAAACCATGGAACGTGATGTCATGGCGGGGAGTTTCTACATCTACATCTACATCTACATCCATACTCCGCAATCCACCATACGGTGCGCGGCGGAGGGTACCTCGTACCACAACTAGCATCTTCTCTCCCTGTTCCACGCCCAAACAGAACGAGGGAAGAATGACTGCCAATATGCCTCTGTACGAGCCCTAATCTCCCTTATCTTATCTTTGTGGTCTTTCCGCGAAATGTAAGTTGGCGGTAGTAAAATTGTACAGCAGTCAGCCTCAAATGCTGGTTCTCTAAATTTCCTCAGTAGTGATTCACGAAAAGAACGCCTAGAAACTCCCAACCGAGTTCCTGAAGCATTTCCGTAACACTCGCGTGATGATCAAACCTACCAGTAACAAATCTAGCAGCTCGCCTCTGAATTGCTTCTATGTTCTCCCTTAATCCGACGTGATAGGGATCCCAAACGCTCGAGAATAGGTCGTATTAGTGTTTTATAAGCGGTCTCCCTTACAGATGAACCACATCTTCCCAAAATTCTACCAATGAACAGAAGACGACTATCCGCCTTCCCCACAACTGCCATTACATGCTTGTCCCACTTCATATCGCTCTGCAATGTTACGCCCAAATATTTAATGGACGTGACAGTGTCAAGCGCTACACTACTAATGGAGTATTCAAACATTATGGGATTCTTTTTCCTATTCATCTGCATCAATTTACATTTATCTATATTTAGAGTTAGCTGCCATTCTTTACACCAATCACAAATCCTGTGCAAGTCATCTTGTATCCTCCTGCAGTCACTCAACGACGACACCTTTCTTCAAGATCTTTCACATTTTATTAAGAAATGGGCGTCATTGCAGTCAGTTAGTGTTCCTACAACAATGAAAATTTGTGCTTTCGGATCTTACGGAAGTTAAAGTCAGAGAAATCGGTGAGGTAGCTTTTCGCAAATGTTCATGCTGTATAGAGCGCAGGGACACACCCCTCATAAAGAAGGTTCACTGTAAGATCAACAAATGTCAGAAGCATACGTTCACGCTAGAGTCACAAAATCAAAGACATTGTGCTTTAAGTGCTTGT
This sequence comes from Schistocerca nitens, assembly GCF_023898315.1. Taxonomy (NCBI): domain Eukaryota; kingdom Metazoa; phylum Arthropoda; class Insecta; order Orthoptera; family Acrididae; genus Schistocerca; species Schistocerca nitens. Next base: position 229,916,120 of record NC_064615.1, on the reverse strand, counting down.
GGTTCTCAGCGTCTCAGTTTCTTTTTGACGTCATGTAATATCTCATATACTCAAGTACGGACGTTTCAGTTGGTTGATCATCATTGATTACTTTTCCTGATTCAAGCGTATGGTCCAATTAACAATCAAAAAATATCGTTTTGCAGTTCATAGTGTGATTGTAGTTTTGATACTGACATTCCAAATATCAACAACTCGGAATGACTATCAGAGGTAAAGCGAACCCCTTCCTCGCTCGGTGAGAAACTTCATTAACAGCGCTGTCTCTCGCAGGTGTTTCCATTTGCACTTGTCCTTCACACGGGGTCACCGCGCAATGGCACTCGCTGTGTTCCGAGTGCTCTTTTCGTCACGGAGCGCGCAGTTGCGGGCAGGAGCACAAAAAAAAAAAAGGAAGACGACAAGCGTACAATTTTGTTAGAGGTAGAATATCCCGAATTTAAGTCCAAATCCCTCACGCGCAAAGTACTCTCGCTGATGACGCGCCGGCGGAAGTGGTTTGGAGCCGTGTGTCCGGTGGGCGTGGAAACACGTGAGTGAGTGAGAGGGAGAGAGGCAGAGTGTATCCAGACACAGGGGGGTGAGAGTGGTGTTAGAGTAGAAGCTGAGTGGGTCAGGTGCGCGCCAGAGGCCGCTGCCCCGGCGACACTCTGCCGCTTTAACGATGGCCGACGCGTAAATTTTTGTCGCCGCGTACAGCCTCATCCGGCTGGCCACTCGAATCCCTGGCAATTATCCCCGCATCAACCCCGCAAAAGCGTCGTTAGCTTTTTTCCACTTTATTTTTTTCGTGCGCCACTGCAGGGTACACACACACACAGGGGCAAGGCAGAAAAACAGAGACGGCGGGCGGAAGAGAGGGAAGAGAGTGACTCTTTAATGGTATTCGGGCAGCGGAATAAATTTTGCAGTTCACAATCCCTCGTGCAGCCTTCGTCCCAGAGCTGCAAGTAATGATCGTCATTTGTCCGTCGCACTGTGCCTTAAAAAGAAAAAAAGGTCCTCATCTGGGCTGCTCTCTAAAGCTTTATTCCCACTCCGTAAAAAAAGCGGCGCTGCCATTTACTGCTTTGCTACTACAAAGCTGTTATCGAAGTTTATAGTCTTTGTGTCATAGTTTTTGAAGGCCAGCTAATGCGGTGAATATTTGCGTTTCTTTAGTGTGGTGGACATAAAAGGGTAGTGAGTTGTCGGTATCGATGGAAAAATCCAACATTTATTTTTTCTTACGTCTGAGCAGCATTTCATTCTACTCTGGGAAATGTTTACTTTTCCGTCGTTTGAGCACTTAAAAGGTCTTTATTCGGGCTTTAAAAGATAGAGCTACAGAGGTCGCACCCCTTTCCTACTATGTTTGATGCACTCCGTATGTGCTTTTGCTTACTGAGTCGAGTTGTTGATTCGCTTTTATGCACAAGACAAGCGATGTAGCCGTCTTCTTCAGCTGGACTCTGAAGCACTGTTGGTGTCGTGTCACTATACACTGCCGAGTTCGAATCAAGACGCCCACAACCCCCTTTAACGCTCCTCAGAGTATGCACTTTCTCGCAGCGTTTTCCAGCTCTCCTGCATGATAAGGCCGGGTACGTGGCTCAGATCTTGTTTAAATTGAAACCTCCGTCCCGATTATTTACGCTATCATGCATATTTCGCTAGAATCCTCAATTAAGCTGTCCCAGAAACTTGGTGCTTGGACCATGGCACTGGTCTCGTTGCAATTCATTTCACGATTATATTCGAGGCAATGTACGGGGATAGTTGATTTTCTTGGATGTTATAGTAGAGTGTGTCGCCGATATCTTTGCATCTCTCCTCAACTGTCATCATAGCATTCGCCAAGAGGACATGCCACATTTACATGGAATCCGGTACACATCTGCCTTTTGCATACCTATATGGTCTTTAATATTTCAAAGAAGACTTAATATCCAAGTTTATGGAAGGTTTCAGTCTGAACAAGGTAGCCTGTTTATTAGGTTCTGCCCCCTCCCTCACCCTTTCATCCTCCAGCGCTAAAATTACGAATCGGACTGAAAAAAAAAAAAAAAAAAAAACAAGTGGGCATCAAAGGGTGCAGTGTGTGAAGAATTCAGTTCGCCTGTAGATACCGGTGAGACACCAACAATACTTCACAGTCTTGTTGGATTCCAGACAGCGACTATCGTCGAGACGGCATAAGAAGATCCCCTGACAGCTCGCAGTGCTGTTGCCAGCTTTCAACTGCGAACCGCTAACCGCTGCAAATGAAAAAAGTACAGAGCTGTGACAACACTGAGGCGTTGCCATATAGACGTATATAATATCGCTTTACGTTATTGGTTGAGGTAGGAGCGCCAAGCTGCTGCGCCCAGCGCATTGCATCTGTCTGGAATCAGTTTCCACCGAATCAACTATAGGCAAACGAACACAGCCCACAGCACCTGAAAGACATGGCTGAGTCGGTCGTCGAAATATACTGCGTGACAAAAACTGTGCAGCAACTAGAAGACATGGATGGACGTCAGTATAACTCCATGCAAACACATACCATTGGGGGGGGGGGGGGGGTTATGCAAGAGATTAGAGTTGCACTTCTCTGTGACAGATATAATGTCCAACAGAGTGCATTGAAGTTGTTCGTATTTAGTATTGTTATCAAGTTTTGTAGAACATATAATGGGTGTGAACAGCGCCAGATATTGAATGATCACTGTGAAGACACAGAGATGTCACGAACTCATTTGAGACAGCGTTTTCAGCAACTGACATAGTTCGCCCGCATCTCGTGGTCGTGCGGTAGCGTTCTAGCTTCACGCGCCCGGGTTTCCGGGTTCGATTCCCGGCGGGGTCAGGGATTTTCTCTGCCTCGTGATGGCTGGGTGTTGTGTGATGTCCTTAGGTTAGTTAGGTTTAAGTAGTTCTAAGTTCTAGGGGACTGATGACCATAGATGTTAAGTCCCATAGTGCTCAGAGCCATTTGAACCATTTTTGAACTGACATAGTTCGGAAGTTACCTCGTTGTGGGCCGCCATATGTGGGGCTGCTCGAATTTTGAAATGTCCATATTTGTGTGGCATTCGTATATGACAGTGGCCCGATGTTGCTTTACATGTGAACGTTGAAACACGTATGTTGTGTAGCGGCGGTGGTGAGGCATGGTAAGAATCTCTGACCAGAGGCAGTAGCGCGAGAGTTCAGTTCTGTTGCGAGCTACTAGTAGCGAGTAGTGGTAGCGCAGAGCAGTCGGCGGGCGTCGGCACCGCAATGGTCGAGATTCAGGACAAGGTATATTATTAAGCAACATTGCGATCAGCTAATGATGTTAATTAAGTGTAATTTCTGTAAGAATTGCCCCCAATAATAATTTTGATTTAAAAGCAATTTTTTAACAAAGAATCATTCGATTTCCTTTCATTTCCTTTAAACAAAAAAATTTTCAATTAACTTCAAAAAAAAATTAGTTATTGCGATGCATCTGCTGCAAGCTGTGGCGCAGAATAAGAGCAGAATTTTGACATGCAGTTTTACTAAGGTAAGAAATTAATTCTGATTTTTGCACAGGGCTAAAGACCGACATTTCGGTTAAATTGAGTTTTGATTATCACTGTAGTTTCATTGTCATGGGATTATCTTACTTTTTGTGTGGAGAACTTATATTTGAGTCAGATTGCTAATTTTTGTTTAATTGTCTTTGTCATTGAAATTTTTTGTGGGGAGGTTACAACGTGAGGGCATGCATACTCGCCGTGAAGGTTCCTGTCAATCATATGTGGCCACCACAGAGGAGGATCCCTTTATTGGGCACCAAACACATTGTAACTCCTTGACATCTGCCCTTGCCATCAGAGAACTCCCCGCAACATTCGCTGTCATCCAACACGACTGACGGTGACCAGCAGCACCTGGACAAGGAAACTACCGTCCCATACGTAGGCTACCGTTAACACCGACACAAATAGCTGCGTTTGATGTGGTGACATTACCGGCAAGCATAGACTGCTGATGAGTAGCATGCAATTTTACTCAACGATGAATGGGACTTCATCCGAGGCCACCGCAAAACTTGCGGACGACGGTGATCCGTGACTATCGCGGATGACCATCGTCGGCGAGTTTGGCGGCGACCTTGCACGAAGTCTCATAATTCTAATGTTCTTTCGATGCACATCGGTATTACTCCTGGTGTCCTGGTGAAGTATCATCGAATACGACTTCATGTAAGAACTAGTAGCGATTGAGGGAACTCCAACAACACAATGGTACGTGACGGACATCCTGCGTCCTTACGTGTTACCGCTCATTAGACAATACTGTGATGCCATTTTTCAACAGGACAATGCTCGTCTGCACATGGCACGAGCCTCTATGAAGGGTATGTGTGATGTTGAGATCCCCAGATCTGTCTGCAACAGAACATGTGTGGAAACATCTCGGATGACAATTCCGTGCCACTACCAGTTTCCAGGATATAAAGGACCAGTCACGAGTTGGCGTTTTTGTCTCTAGAGAAGGTACCACAGTTTTATGACACCCGTCCCAACCGAATCATTTTATGCATCCAGGCCAGAGAGAGTGAAAATTTGTACCGATAAATTGGCTCACTCTGCCAAGTTCTTAGTAAATTTGACTCGATTCTGTAATCAATGCAGTAACGTCACATATCCTCTCAATCCTAAAGTTTCATTTCCTTTCCTCCACCCCTTCTGGGTGCTTTTCTTTGTCAGATACAATATTATTCATTAAATCGAATCAATATCTGTAGCCGAGCGGTTCTAGGCGCTTCAGTTCGAAACCGCGCTACTGCTGCGGTCGTAGGTTCGAATCCTGCCTCGGGCATGGACGTGTGGTATGTGCTTAGGTTAGTTAGGTTTAAGTAGTTCTAAGTTCTAGGGGACTGATGACCTCAGAAGTTAAGTCCCATAGTGCTCAGAGCCATTTGAACCATTTTTTTGTAACATTTTAATTCAAGAACTGCCTGTTTATTATCCTCTTACATTGCTTATTTGTAAATTTTTCTTCACGTCGAAAATCTTGTTTATCATTCATTTCTTTTATTAGGAGTATTTGAGATTGGTTTTGGTTAACAGTTGATATGAACGGACGAAGTCACTCCTCAACTCTTACTTTCACATTCTCTGGAATACAGACTCCAGAAAGCATTTTAAATAATAATTTATTATTATAAATCAAGTAATCGCTTCTACCATAGGAAAGCAAGCAAAAAGAGACACTAATTAGTAAGTAGTTAACGTATTAATCATTATTACACAATTGGTTGGACGAAGAATAGTTACAAAGTAAAATTGGAGAACACTATTTATTATAAATAATTAACATATTAGTTTCTAGGTAGATAACCAATATATGCTCTTGCAATAAAATAATTAAACAGTCCTTCCTTTCGTTGAGTAACGTTTTCAATAAATTTGTGTTATTAGTGGATATACCCTGTAGAAGATGTACGTTGAGTGTAAAAGGGAGCAGTAAGGCGAAAAGAGGTTTTTTTAACGCCCAAAATTATACCTCTTGTGGAAATAAAAATTTAGATACGAATGTGTGAGATTCAGAAGAATGTGTCACACAAGCCTATGTGGGTGGAATATCATAAAACCTCTGAGGTCAGTCTAAGGGCAGTATTCTAAGTGACTTTTATGTCACTGCACATCAAAGAAGAGTCAAGCGCAGCTTTCGCTGAGGGGGATGGAGAACAAGGAAGATGGATGGAAGTAAGTGCGGGAAACGCCGGTGCTGAAGTCGGAGTTAGCTGCGGAATGTGTTTTACTGCGTTATCGCTCAGGGTCGACGCGATATTTGGTACCGAAGTCTCCCCCGCAGAGCAGAGGATATTCCACCGGGAAGTTGCAGACGACGGATAACGGATGCCTTTGTTCAAGTCCGCCAGCCGACTGCGCCGCTGCTACAGCAGCCTCGCTGCTCTCAGAAGCTGACAGGGTCCCTATTGATTCCTCATCTCAATGTACGTCCTTCCTACACCACACTTTGTACAGAGAATTGTTAGAAATCGTGGGATATCAAATGCCCCGTACCTTCACTCGGAAAACGTCTAAATAAGCAGAGAAACTGGAAAATATAATCTGTGGCACACTCACAGGCACAGTCTCAAAAGTAAAGCGAAATTTCTGAATCGTAAGATATATAGGGTTATTTTTTCCGCCATGTGCAAACTCTAAGGATTGATCGATGAGAGGATACGGTACAAGAAAGGTTTAACGGACTTATGTCCGGGAAATACATGGTTTCATGCTAGAGACCATTTACTCAATCCAACACTGTTACACAGACCGCGGTCTAATACGCGGCTTACCATGCAGTCACTGTTACAGTATGTGTTGAAAATGGTTTCTGTGTGCCTCAAGGCACGCGTGTACGCGTCGTAGCACGTTCTGTGTCACACGTTAACATCGGCCAGGCTGCATCCGAACAGTGTCAAAGGCAGCATGAATACGCTGCTCTAGTGTCTCCATATCTGGAATGGACTCTGCATACGCGATACTTTTGAGATGTCCCCCATAACCAGAAATCGCACGGGTGAAGATCCGGTGAATGATCAGGCCATGCAACTCCGATCCTTCGACCAGTGAAGACACGCCCTTCATGATTTCCTGCTTTTTGAAACGACCCAGTCTAAGAAAAACGGCGAAATACTCTTGCAAACATTGAATTCTGTGGTAGTTGTCGGCGGGATTGATCTCCTGACACGAGGCGTGTTTTTTAAGTAAGTACCGTTTTGCCACACCGCGGCCGCAGCGCTGCGGTCGGCGTTCTGCGCATGCGCACTGGGTACCTACATCTGTTGCCTACGCACTGACGCCATTACAGTCTGATTCTTACTTGTTTACGTTGTGCACTGAGTGTTTAAGATGCCTCCGATAATTGTGAGTCCCGCCGACTGTGAAGTAAGGGCTGTTATAAGATTTCTTAGTGCTAACGGCCTAAAAGCGATCGATATTGATCGTGAGATCTGTGCAGTTTACGGAGAACACATTATGAGTGATGGAATGGTAAGAAAGTGGGTGAGAGCATTTAAGATGGCCGCACAAATGTGCATGAATGACAATGGAGTGGGCGTCCTTCGGTCGTTAATGAAAGTTTGGTGCAGGAAGTGGACAATAAGGTGAGAGAAAACAGACTCTTTACGATTTCCTCCTTACCGGATGACTTTCGTAATGTTCCTCGTAGTGTTTTGTATGGCATTGTGACTTGAATTACCGAAAATTGTGCGCACGTTGGGTACCGAAAATGTTGACAGATGTGCACAAAACCAAACGTTTAGACAGTGCATTGACTTTCCTTGAGCGCTACCACAACGACGCTGATGATTTCTTAAGCCAAATCGTTACGGGCGATGAAACATGTGTGGCCTACGTCACACCAGAATCAAAGCAACAGTCCATGGAATGGCGGCATTCAGATTCACCCAGAAAAGTGAAGTTTAAGCAAACAATTTATGCCTGGAAAATTATGTGCACAGTTTTTTGGGACAGAAAAGGAGTATTACTTCTGGAATTTTTGCCTCATAATGAGACAATCAATGCAGCAGCTTACTATAAGACATTGCACAATCTGCGCCGTTCAATTCAGAACAAAAGACGTGGCAAGTTGAGCAAGGGCATCGTTTTGCTGCAAGACAATGCCCGTCCGCATGTGGCGAATCAGACCAAAGATCTCATCACATATTTTCGATGGGAAACTCTAGATCTTGCGCCCACTGACTACCATCTGTTCCTGGGCATTTGAAGAAAAACTGGGCGGTCAGCGTCTTCAAGACGATGAAGAAGTCAAAACAGTGGTGATGCAGTGGTTAGTAAGTCAGGCGGCAGACTTCTATGAGGAGGGTATTGAAAAACTGGGACAACGTTATGACAAGTGCCTCAATATTGACGGAAATTATGTAGAAAAGTAGAATAAGGTAAAGGCTTTCATGCAAAAATAAAATTATTGATATATCTTAGCACGTCTTTTTTTAATTTCAAAACGGTACTTACTTAAAAAACACGCATCGTACAACCTTACTGCCCGCCGCCCGTTGCCATTTGCCTTTCCGTAAGTAAACACCATGTCGGCAAACTCTCGATTCGAATACGGAACCCTTGTATACAACGCTGTATCACATCCACTACAAGGTGTGGCAGCAAGAGAAGTGAATGGGACACAACATTACCAATTACTATGGCAGGAGAGCGCTAGGGCATGACGTATGAGAAACAGTACTACCATCTAGAAGGAAATCATGCATACTGTCAATGTGACTGCATGGTGCAGCGCGTATTAGATCGCAGTCTGTGTAACAAAGTATCATTGAATAAATGGTCTCTATCATGGAAACCACGCGTTTTAGGACATACGTCCATTAGACCTTCTTTGTTCCGCAACCTCTCATCGATCAATCCCTAGAATTTGTAAACGGTGGAAAAAATTACCCTGTATACGGGTGTAAGACGAAGTCATGGCGTGTCTCCAATTCTGTTCAAATGTGTGTTAGAAAAGATCACAAAACTATGAAATGAAAACTTACAAGGGGCGTGCAATAAGTAATGCAATACATTTTTTTCGAACAATTTTGGTTGAAAAAATGAGGAATTTGTTTGGGACATTGTGGAATATTTCCGCTTCAGCACCTACAAATACATGTAGTTCCGACAGTTGGCGGCGCTACACGTAGCATTCAAAATGGCGTCTGTAACGGAGCTGCGTTGCAAACAGACAACTGTCGTTGAGTTTCTTTGGACGAAAAACCAGAGCACCATAAACATTCATAGGCGTTTGCGGAATGCCTTTCGAGACCTGGAAGTGAACAACAGTGGGCGAGACGTCTGGCATCACTGCAACAAGGTCGTGCAAACCTGCCCGATGTCCCGAGAGCTGGCCGGCCCCCACAACTGTGACTCCTGCAATGTTGGAAAGTGCGGACACTCTCATTCGACGTGACCAACGAATCACAATAAAACATCTCGCTGCTCAACTGGACGTCTCTGTTGGTAGCGCTGACACATTCGTCCACCAGCTGGAGTACTTAAAGGTGTGTGCCTGTTGGGTTACTCACCGCCTAGTAGTGGACCGTAAAAAGCAAATAAAGTCTATCTGTGTAGAATTGATTGGGTGTTATGAGGCTGATTGTGACATTTTTGTCGAAAATCTACACAGGTGATGAAGCATGAGCTCATCAGTTCGAACCGGATACAAACCGGCAATCCATGGTGTGGCGCCAAACAACCGATCCTTCGAAGAAAAATTTCAGAGTCGCGCCTTCAGCTGGTAAAGTAATGGTGAGGTCTTCTGGGGCTCTGACGGGGTTATTCTGTTTAATGTCCTCCCTGGATGGTGCATCGATCAACTCGGAAATGTAATGTGCTACCCTCAGGAAGCTGACGAAACATGTTCAGCGTATTCGTAGACACAATTCGACTCTATACAGAGTACGCGAAAGAACTTGCCCCCCTTCTAACATTTTTTGCATTTTTATATTTTCTCCTTTCATCAAGTAAATTCAATATTTCTTCTGTTACCCAAGGGTATCTACTAGCCCTCGTCTTTTTACCTATTTGATCCTCTTCTGCCTTCACTATTTCATCCCTCAAAGCTACCCATTCTTCTTCTACTGTATTTCTTTCCCCCATTCCTGTCAATTGTTCCCTTATGGTCTCCCTGAAACTCTCTACAACCTCTGGTTCTTTCAGTTTATCCAGGTCCCATCTCCTTAATTTCCCACCTTTTTGCAGTTTCTTCAGTTTTAGTCTACAGTTCATAACCAATAGATTGTGGCCAGAGTCAACATCAGCCCCTGGAAATGTCTTACAATTTAATACCTGGTTCCTAAACCTCTGTCTTACCATTATATAATCTAACTGATACGTTTCAGTATCTCCAGGTTTCTTCCATGTATACAACCTTCGTTCATGAACCAAGTGTTAGCTATGATTAAGTTGTGCTGTGCGCAAAATTCTACCAGGCGGCTTCCTCTTTCATTTCTTAGCCCCAATCCATATTCACCGACTATATTTCCTTCTCTCCCTTTTCCTACTCTTGAATTCCAATCACCCATGAGTATTAAATTTTCGTCTTCCTTCACTACCTGAATAATTTCTTTTATCTCATCATACATTTCTTCAATTTCTTCATCATCTGCAGAGCTAGTTGTCATATAAACTTGCACTACTGTGGTAGGCGTGGGTGTCGTGTCTATCTTGGCCACAATAATGCGTTCACTATGCTGTTTGCAGTAGCTTACCCGCACTCCAATTTTTTATTCATTATTAAACCAACTCCTTCATTACCCCTGTTTGATTTTGTATTTATAACCCTGTATTCATCTGACCAAAAGTCTTGTTCCTCCTGCCACCGAATTTCACTAATTCCCACTATATCTAACTTTAACCTATCCATTTCCCTTTTTAAATTTTCTGACCTACCTGCCCGATTAAGGGATCTGAATTCCACGCTCCGATCCGTAGAACGCCAGTTTTCTTTCTCCTGATAACAACGTCCTCTTGAGTAGTCCCCGCCCGGAGATCCGAAGGGGGGACTATTTTACCTCCGGAATATTTTACCCAAGAGGACGCCATCATCATTTAATCATACAGTAAAGCTGCATGCCCTCGGGAAAAATTAGGGCTGTAGTTTCCCCTTGCTTTCAGCCGTTCGCAGTACCAGAACAGCAAGGCCATTTTGGTTAATGTTACAAGGCCAGATCAGCAATCATCCAGACTGTTGCCCCTGCAACTACTGAAAAGGCTGCTGCCCCTCTTCAGGAACCACACGTTTGTCTGGCCTCTCAACAGATACTCCTCCGTTGTGGTTGTACCTACGGTACGGCTATCTGTATCGTTGAGGCACGCAAGCCTCCCCACCAACGGCAAGGTCCATGGTTCATAGAGGGGGTGGGGGGGGGGTTGGAAGAGTATTCACTTAAAAAATGAACTTCATCTCCTTGTCCAGAAATTAAATTTCACTTTCACTAAATACTATTTGAGATTAGCACAGCTACAATCAAAGTTGGGAGGAAAAAATCCTATACGAGGCCGAGCACTAGTACAGACTGGGCAAGGAAAAGGCAGCAAATATACTATTTTTAAAAGAATTCAGTGTAACTGCTTTAAGAAGGAAACTTAAATGTGTATGACCTGACAAGTGTTTGAAATCAACTTCACCCGCAAGCGTCTACATTATCTTGACAATTATCTTGTCCACTGAGTAAACTCGCTCAGATCAAACTTCAGGTAGAGAATTGCATTTTATTTCATGTGGTCACTTAATAATGCCAATTTATGGGCAGTTCCTTGGCGTACTCTCAAGTTCATGACTGAAGAAGTTACCGATCAGAACTTTTGAAGCGAAGGCCACCAAGCTGTACTCGACTTCATACAGTAACTCCAACTTCTGAATATTTCTAGTCGTATTGAGTGTATAAGATCTCTCAGAGATTACTATAGCGTTATTAGTTGCTTGTTTCATGGGTCAATTTGCACGATAAACGGTAATGACGTGGAACGAGTCGGTTTACATAGTAATAAATACGGATACACACTAACTGCTTACACAATCTAATGTTAAAACGTGGGGGATCCCAAGAAATATATTCAGTACAATCCGCTGATGAGCAATTAATTTTGACACAAGGTAAAGAATACATAGAGCACATTATAAGGAAATTAACAGAGGAGTATAAAAAATGGGAACTTCAGGTCAAGAGGAATAAAACAAAATATATAGTAATAGAAGACACAAATCAAATTTTGACACAGGAAGAAGGGGTGGGAACTGTTAAACACACTGAAGAGTAGAAATATAGAGGAGTCAATATCACACAAGATGGAAAATAACACATGGAAATTAATTCAAGAATAAATGCTACGAAGTTTGCTATTGGAACAGTATATGGTGTTTTATGGGACCAACAGATTAGAAAGGAAACAAAAAGAAAACTCTTCAACACAATTATCAGAAGCATTACGACATACGGATCAGAATTATGGACAGTGAAATGGCAAACAGTAGAAAGGTTGATGGCAACGGAGGCAGATCTCTGGAGGCGGTCCGCAGCAATATCGAGACGAGAAAGAATCAGAAATGATTATTAGGAATAAAATGGACGTTAAAAATTCAGTTGCGGCTTTTATGGAAGAAAAACAATTGTTATGGTATGGACATACAAAAAGGATGTCAAAGGAGAAATTACCACAGAGAATTATCGAATGGGAGCCACCAGACAGAAAGAAAAGAGAGTTCAAGGAATTCATACTATCAGAAGAAGAAATATTGGTTAACATTTACGGACTGATAGACAAAAATTGAGGTAGAAAATCAAATTTGGTGTGAAATTTTTGGGTACCGGAAAATGTAAAATGTTACGGAATGGAGGTAATTACCCAGAGGAAACTTTTGCAGCTTAATTCAAATTTAGCTTCACTGTTTGTCAGATAATTGATCAATTGAGCAAAGATTTTGGTAGCAGCACTAGACACCCTTTTCCGAGCTTAAGTTAATTTTAATGAAGAGTAATGTAGATCTGTTTCTCTTCCAGCAGAGTAATTATGGATGTCATTATTTCTTCTGAACTCTAATGGATTCCTTACTACAAATTTCAGAGGGAAAATACATACTGCGATGTGCAGTTGAAATACTTAACTTCTTAACGGCTGTCTACAGCACAGTTGAAGTAGAGTACCACGTAGCCTTCTTATGGCACGGTTTTGTGCAATGTAGACTTTAGTGAAATGTGTTACCTTAGAATACTCATTAATTTTTCTCTCTCTAGGGCTTGCAAAAAAGGCGAGCTACAAAGGTGGTTATGGAAGTACTTAAAACACGATGCGGAATCCATATCTTCACCCACTTTAGTGTAAAATAATTACAAATAAAAGAAAATTATGAACATACTTTGAAACTGAATTACCCTCGCTTCCTTGTGCAGCTTGCTACGTCGTAGCATTAAGATTTGCGTTCCTATATTAGCTTCCTTTAGCTATTCTAATTCCACTCCTGCATTCTGATTTGTGTAATCGCGTTAACTCTGTCTTCTTGCCTTTCTCGGTCTCTTTCTTCCTTCTCCTTCCGCTGGTCTCTACCCTTTTTGAGAATTAGCTTTCGAATCCAGAATTAGAGCCCCTGCTCGCAGCGGTAAGTTAACTGCACGGGCCGTGTTGGAGTAATTTGTAATTTAAAATCCACTTTCGGCGCGCAACCTAATTTACATCGCAGTCTCTTTATTGTTCTCTTGAACAATACTGAGAGATGCGAAATTCAATTACATCCGGCTCAACAGTCGCAGTAATGCAGTGCCCACTCTCGGAAACATACTTGGTATGTGACAATTTCACGAACTGAGCGTGCTGCATAGCAAATATATACTACACATTCAAGAATGTATATTTAATGCGGAGTATGTTGATCGGTAGCTTCATGAGTGTGTACGAGACAACAAATCAAAGTCTTCGAGATTCAACTGCCGTCTGGTCGCAGAATTTACTTCCTAAGATTATCGTAATTTTTATCTGCGATATTGCTCTGTGCACGTGAAATGTAACGGTACTCACTGATAAGGATAAGGATTCGACGTCAGAGTGTAGCTCTTGAAGTTGTTTTCTAAGTTTCTTCTTGAATCACCTACAACTAACCAACAAATGTTTTCAGTACTACTTTATTTTTCCTTGAGTTATGCAATTAACCGTGCGTGGCCGTTGAGTGAAAACACCACTCTATCTACACAGCTCTTCTTCCCAAGTTTGTTTTCAAGTGGGGACCGAGCGACCAGTGCAGCTGTTAAGATCCTCAACTCGCATTTCGAAGAGTGGGATTCAAATCCTCGTCTGATAAATCTAGATTCAGCTTTACTATAGTTTTCCTAAATCGCTTAAGGCAAATAGCGGGATGGTTCCTATGAAAAGGAAACAACCAATTTTCTTCACTGAAACTTTCTGGCAGGCTAAAGCTGTACACAAGTTTAACCTGATAGGAAGCTTCAGTGGACCGAGACTCGAAATCGGGACCTTCGCCATTCGTGGGCAAGTGCTTTGCCGGTACTACAGCACAACAGTAAAACACTTGCTCGCGTAAGGCAAAGGTTCCAAGTTCGAGTCTCGGTGCGGCATACAGTTTCAATCCACCAGTAAGTGTCATATCAGCATACATTCAACTGCAGATTGAAGCTTCGTTCTGGAAACCCCCCCCCCCTCCCCCAAGGCTGTGGCTAAGCCATGTCACCACATAACTTGTTTTCCAGAACTGCTAGTGTTGCATGTTTCGCAGGATGTCTGTAAAGTTTGTAAAGTGGAAGAGGTACTGGTGGATGCAAAGCTGTGAGAAAGGGTCGTGAGTCGTACGCGGATAATTCAGTTGGTAGAGCAATTGCCCACGAAAAGGCAAAGGTCCCGAGTTCGAGACTCGATGGGGCACACCCTGTAAGCCGCCAAGAAGTTTCGTATCATCGCACACTCCACTGCAGAGCGCAAATTCATTCTGAAATGTTCCCACTATTTTTCCACAATCCAAGGTTGTGCTCCATTTGTGATGACCTAATAACCGAAGAAACTTTAAAGTCTGCACCTCCTTTCCTACCTGAATATGTGAGAATGCAATCGTTATGTACCCTAAGAGGTGGAATCTATTGAGTAGCATCTATGGAATAGGTATGGAATATGATAAAATGAAAATACACTGTAGGGAGCTGTCACGTAACCAGATTTTTCATTCCTAATCACAGGAGTGATATAGACACATGTCGTATATTCCCTGCGATTGCAGTTTAATCATTGAGCATTCGCTGGAAAGTTGGGCTCCATGCGTGGTTGTTAATGACCGCAAGAAACAGCATTTACTTTACATTAAAGAAATGCTATTAGTTTCGATTGCCTTCATGCCATTCTGTAAGTGCTTACATTTTTTACTAATCTTGTTATTTATACGAGCTAAATACACCATCTGTGATTTGTTTCATCTGTTCTAATCTTTGTCCGTCTGCAGCGCGTCATCTTCTACCGAGTTAATTCTTCTTAAAATGCTGCAGCAGCTATCGTCTTTTCCCTTTCACCAGATTCACATTTAATGCACCCTTCTTCCTCGAATTTTTGGAAAATTCCACTTCCTGCCCGTCATTACTCTCAGTTCATCATAAAGTTAACCTACTTTAATCAAATGGTTGAAATGGCTGTGAGCACTATGGGACCTAACTTCTGAGGTCATCAGTCCCCTAGAACTTAGAACTACTTAAACCTAACTAACCAAAGCACATCACACGCATCTATGCCCGAGGCAGGATTCGAACCTGCGACCGAAGCGGTCGCGCGGTTCCAGACTCAAGCGCCAAGAACCGCTCGGCCACACAGGCCGGCGAACACTTTATTATTATTGTTGTTGCTGTTATCAAATTCTTCTTGGTCCGCCGAAGCAACTACATAAAAGGCTCTCTGTCTTTATACTTTACCCATTTCACTTCCTTTCATTTACGAAGCATCTTCAGTGGACTGTAAGACGTGCTTGTATGTGTAAAATAAATATGTTATACAGCGTGTTACAAAAAGGTACGGCCAAACTTTCAGGAAACATTCCTCATACACAAAGAAAGAAAATATGTTATGTGGACATGTGTCCGGAAACGCTTACTTTCCATGTTAGAGCTCATTTTATTACTTCTCTTCAAATCACATTAATCATGGAATGTAAACACACAGCAACAGAACGTAAAAGCGTGCCTTCAAACACTTTGTTCAAGGCAATGTTCAAAATGTCCTCCGTTAGCGAGGATACATGCATCCACCCTCCGTCTCATGGAATCCCTGATGCGCTGATGCAGCCCTGGAGAGTGGCGTATTGTATTACAGTACGAGCATGAAGAGTCTCTACATTTGGTACCGGGGTTGCGTAGACAAGAGCTTTCAAATGCCCCCATAAATGAAAGTCAAGAGGGTTGAGGTCAGGAGAGCGTGGAGACCATGGAATTGGTCCGCCTCTACCAATTCATCGGTCACCGAATCTGTTGTTGAGAAGCGTACGAACACTTCGACTGAAATGGGCAGGAGCTCCACCATCGTGCATGAACCACATTTTGTGTCGTACTTGTAAAGGCACATGTTCTAGCAGCACAGGTAGAGTATCCCGTATGAAATCATGATAACGTGCTCCATTGAGCGTAAGTGGAAGAACACGGGGCCCAATCAAGACATCACTAACAATGCCTGCCCAAACGTTCACAGAAAATCTGTGTTGATGGCGTGATTGCACAATTGCGTGCGTTTTCTCGTCAGCCCACACATGTTGATAGTGAAAATTTACAATTTGATCACGTTGGACTGAAGCCTCGTCCGTAAAGAGAACATTTGCACTGAAATGAGGATTGACACATTGTTGGATGAACCATTCGCAGAAATGTACCCGTGGAGGCCAATCAGTTGCTGATAGTGCCTGCACACGCTGTACATGGTACAGAAACAATTGGTTCTCCAGTAGCACTCTCCATACAGTGACGTGGTCAACGTTACCTTGTACAGCAGCAACTTCTCTGACGCTGACATTAGGGTTATCGTCAACTGCACGAAGAATTGCCTCGTCCATTGCAGGTGTCCTCGTCGTTCTAGGTCTCCCCAATCGCGAGTCATAGGCTGGAATGTTCCGTGCTCCCTAAGACGCCGATCAATTGCTTCGAACGTCTTCCTGTGGAGACACCTTCGTTCTGGAAATCTGTCTCGATACAAACGTACCGCGCCACGGCTATTGCCCCGTGCTAATCCATACATCAAATGGGCATTTGTAAACATTGCACTGACTGAAAAACCACGTTCGTGATGAACACTAACCTGTTGATGGTACGTACTGATGTGCTTGATGCTAGTACTGTAGAGCAATGAGTCGCATGTCAACACAAGCACCGAAGTCAACATTACCTTCCTTCACTTGGGCCAACTGGCGGTGAATCGAGGAAGTACAGTACATACTGTCGAAACTAAAATGAGCTCTAACATGGAAATTAAGCGTTTCCGGAAACATGTCCACACAACATCCTTTCTTTATTTGTGTATGAGGAACGTCTGCTGAAAGTTTGGCCGTAAGTTTTTGTAACACCCTGTATAATGTTTTCAGTTGTGTTAGTGTGGTGCCGGCCGAAGTGGCCGTGCGGTTAAAGGCGCTGCAGTCTGGAACCGCAAGACCGCTACGGTCGCAGGTTCGAATCCTGCCTCGGGCATGGATGTTTGTGATGTCCTTAGGTTAGTTAGGTTTAACTAGTTCTAAGTTCTAGGGGACTAATGACCTCAGCAGTTGAGTCCCATAGTGCTCAGAGCCATTTGAACCATTTGTTAGTGTGGTACAGTGTTTCGTCGTCTTCTTGTTGTTCCGTAAGAAACAATTATTTGGAGCCCAAGATTCGTAAGGTTTAATTTACTGTTTGACCCTGTTTCCGATTTTTTGTGGTCTTATTATCACATTGGACGTGAAACTGTTCCTTATTGTTGTATGTACATCTCCGCACAGAAGCAGCTTCGTAATTAAATACAAACGAAACGTTTTTTATGTGGATGGGTAGATGGACCACATCTTCAAGGTAATAATAATAATAATAATAATAATAATAACCCCCGTGGAGGCCCGGGAAAAGAATAGGCCTCCGGTATGTTCTGCCAGTCGTAAAAGGCGACGAAAAGAACAAACCACTAATAGGGCTAACCCCCCTTTTAGTGTGATTACTTGGTTCAGGACAGAACTAAAGAAGCCTCGGACAAGCGCCGTCATGGTCGGGGACGACGCTTGAACCCTATGCCCGCCCACAATGGTAACGACACTGCTAGCCAACTAGAAAATGATTCAAATCCAAATAGAGGTGTTTTGCAGGATATGCTTCCTGCAACCACCCTAGAAGGAAAACAAAGACAGAGGATGAGATGGTCAGATGAAGTTAATCGACACCTCATGTTCTGTTATTACCAAGCAACAAACCTAGGAACCAACACAACTGGATACAGATCACAAGTATACACAACATTTATTACCAGATACCCAGAATTAAAATTTTTAACAGAACAACGACTAGTTGATCAGATCCGTGTAATAATCAAAAATAACAGGATACCCCAGTCAGAATTAGAAAACCTCATAGCAACAAATAGACCGGAACTTTTCGACTCCGTGAATGTAGAAGAGGGTATCAGTGATCATAAGTCAGTGGTTGCATCAATGACTACAAGTGTAATAAGAAATGCCAAGAAAGGAAGGAAAATCTATTTGCTTAACAAGAGTGATAGGGCACAAATCGCAGAATATCTGAGTGACCACCATCAAACGTTCATTTCTGAGGAAGAGGATGTGGAACAAAAATGGAAAAAATTCAGAAACATCGTCCAGTACGCCTTAGATAAGTTCGTACCGACTAAGGTCCAAAGCGAGGGGAAAGATCCACCGTGGTATAACAATCATGTACGAAAGGTACTACGGAAACAAAGAAAGCTTCACCATAGGTTTAAGAGTAGTCGAATCATAGCTGATAAGGAAAAGCTGAACGAAGCGAAAAAGAGCGTAAAGAGAGCAATGAGAGAAGCATTCAACGAATTCGAACATAAAACATTGGCAAACAATCTAAACAAGAACCCTAAAAAGTTTTGGTCATATGTAAAATCGGTAAGCGGATCTAAATCCCCTATTCAGTCACTCGTTGACCACGATGGCACCGAAACAGAGGACGACCGAAGAAAGGCAGAAATACTGAATTCAGTGTTCCGAAACTGTTTCACTGCGGAAAATCGTAACACGGTCCCTGACTTCAGCCGTCGCACGGACGCCAAAATGGAAAATATTGAAATAAACGATATCGGAATTGAAAAACAACTGCTATCACTTAGTAGCGGAAAAGCATCCGGACCAGACGAGATACCCTTAAGATTCTACAGTGATTATGCTAAAGAACTTGCCCCCTTTCTATCAGCAATTTATCGTAGATCTCTGGAAGAACGTAAAGTACCTAGCGACTGGAAGAAAGCACAGGTCGTTCCCATTTTCAAGAAGGGTCATAAATCAGATGCGAATAATTATAGGCCTATTTCACTTACGTCAATCTGTTGTAGAATAATGGAACATGTTTTGTGTTCTCGTATTATGACGTTCTTAGATAATACAAATCTCCTTCATCATAACCAACATGGATTCCGCAAACA
The DNA here is from genome assembly GCF_023898315.1 of Schistocerca nitens. NCBI lineage: Eukaryota > Metazoa > Arthropoda > Insecta > Orthoptera > Acrididae > Schistocerca > Schistocerca nitens. The sequence continues at coordinate 229,896,987 of NC_064615.1, read as the reverse complement.
GAGATCATGTGAAACCCAGCTCGCCCTATTTGCCCAAGAAATTCACAGTGCCGTAGACACTGGCGAGCAGATTGATGCCGTATTCCTGGACTTCAGGAAGGCATTTGATACGGTTCCGCACTTACGTTTAGTGAAAAAAATACGTGCTTACGGAATATCGGACCAGGTTTGTGATTGGATTCAGGATTTCCTAGAAGAAAGAACACAACATGTCATTCTTAACGGTTCAAAATCTGCAGATGTAGAGGTAATTTCGGGAGTACCGCAAGGAAGCGTGATAGGACCTTTATTGTTTACAATATACATAAATGACTTAGTTGACAACATCGGTAGCTCCGTGAGGCTATTTGCAGATGACACGGTTGTCTACAAGAAAGTAGCAACATCAGAAGACTCGTACGTACTCCAGGAAGACCTGCAGAGGATTAATGAATGGTGCGACAGCTGGCAGCTTTCCCTAAATGTAGATAAATGTAATATAATGCGCATACATAGGGGCAGAAATCCATTCCAGTACGATTATGCCATAGGTGGTAAATCATTGGAAGCGGTAACGACCGTAAAATACTTAGGAGTTACTATCCGGAGCGATCTGAAGTGGAATGATCACATAAAACAAATAGTGGGAAAAGCAGGCGCCAGGTTGAGATTCATAGGAAGAATTCTAAGAAAATGTGACTCATCGACGAAAGAAGTAGCTTACAAAACGCTTGTTCGTCCGATTCTTGAGTATTGCTCATCAGTATGGGACCCTTACCAGGTTGGATTAATAGAAGAGATAGACATGATCCAGCGAAAAGCAGCGCGATTCGTCATGGGGACATTTAGTCAGCGCGAGAGCGTTACGGAGATGCTGAACAAGCTCCAGTGGCAGACACTTCAAGAAAGGCGTTACGCAATACGGAGAGGTTTATTATCGAAATTACGAGAGAGCACATTCCGGGAAGAGATGGGCAACATATTACTACCGCCCACATATATCTCGCGTAATGATCACAACGAAAAGATCCGAGAAATTAGAGCAAATACGGAGACTTACAAGCAGTCGTTCTTCCCACGCACAATTCGTGAATGGAACAGGGAAGGGGGGATCAGATAGTGGTACAATAAGTACCCTCCGCCACACACCGTAAGGTGGCTCGCGGAGTATAGATGTAGATAGAAGTACAACAAATACTAGAACAAAATAATGTGCAATCAGAAGAAGAAGAAGAAAATACAGTAATGGACTCAAACATCCCAGAGCAAACAAACAAAGAACAACACACATCAATTAAACAATCAGAGGAAAACGACATCTTAAGACAGCCACCAGAACAAGCACAAATAGAACACGAAGTGACACACATGTTAGATATAGAAGAGAAATTTCAGCTGACATATATAGAATACAAAGACACAAATACAGACATTAGACCATTCTTGCATAGACCACCAAATAACCCACAAGTCGAAACAACAATAACAACTATCAACACAATCATACACAACAAAATAAATGAAAATACAACAATGGAAGAGTTACAACTACTGGTTTATGTAGGAGCACTCACTACAGTAAATATACACACTAGGCAGAGATCAGAACCAACCAACACACAGAAGAAACACACAAAACCAGCATGGCAACACAGACTACAGATCAGAATAGAAAAACTGAGAAAAGACATCGGACAGCTAACACAATTTATAAGAAATGAAATATCAGACAAAAAACGAAAACGGTTAGGTAAAATCTCACAACAAGAAGCAATAGAGCAATTAGATGAAAAGAAGCAGAAATTACAAGCTTTGGCCAAACGATTTAGAAGATACAAAAAAAGTGAAAATAGAAGGAAACAAAACCAAACATTCAACACAAACCAAAAGAAATTTTACCAGACAATAGATAACACACACATTAAAATAGGCAATCCACCAAACATAACAGACATGGAACACTTCTGGAGCAACATATGGTCAAACCCGGTACAACATAACAGGCATGCACGGTGGATACAAGCAGAAACAGACTCATACAAGATGATACCACAAATGCCTGACGTGATAATTTTGCAACATGAAGTCACCCGAGCAATTAATTCTACGCACAATTGGAAAGCCCCTGGAAATGATAAAATAGCAAATTTCTGGCTAAAGAAGTTCACCTCAACACATTCACATCTAACTAAATTATTTAACAGTTACATTGCAGACCCATACACATTCCCTGATACACTTACACATGGAATAACCTATCTGAAACCTAAAGATCAAGCAGACACAGCAAACCCAGCTAAATATCGTCCCATAACATGTCTACCAACAATCTATAAAATATTAACTTCAGTCATTACACAGAAATTAATGACACATACAACACAGAACAAAATTATAAATGAAGAACAAAAAGGCTGTTGCAAAGGAGCACGAGGATGTAAAGAGCAACTGATAATAGATACAGAGGTGACATATCAAGCTAAAACCAAACAAAGGTCACTACACTACGCATACATTGATTACCAAAAAGCTTTTGATAGTGTACCCCACTCATGGTTACTACAGATACTGGAAATATACAAAGTAGATCCTAAATTGATACAGTTCCTAAACATAGTAATGAAAAACTGGAAAACCACACTTAATATCCAAACAAACTCTAATAATATCACATCACAGCCAATACAGATTAAGCGTGGAATATACCAAGGAGACTCATTAAGTCCTTTCTGGTTCTGCCTTGCTCTGAACCCACTATCCAACATGCTAAATAATACAAATTATGGATACAATATTACTGGAACATACCCACACAAAATCACACATTTGCTATACATGGATGATCTAAAACTACTGGCAGCAACCAATCAACAACTCAACCAATTACTAAAGATAACAGAAGGATTCAGCAATGATATAAATATGGCTTTTGGAACAGACAAATGTAAGAAAAATAGCATAGTCAAGGGAAAACACACTAAACAAGAAGATTACATATTGGTTAACCACAGAGACTGCATAGAAGCGATGGAAAAAACGGATGCCTATAAATATCTAGGATACAGGCAAAAAATAGGAATAGATAATACAAATATTAAAGAAGAACTAAAAGAAAAATATAGACAAAGACTAACAAAAATACTGAAAACAGAATTGACAGCAAGAAATAAGACAAAAGCTATAAACACTTATGCCATACCAGTATTGACCTACTCATTTGGAGTAGTGAAATGGAGTAACACAGACCTAGAAGCACTCAATACACTTACACGATCACAATGCCACAAATATAGAATACATCACATACATTCAGCAACAGAAAGATTCACATTAAGCAGAAAGGAAGGAGGAAGGGGATTTATCGACATAAAAAACCTACACTATGGACAGGTAGACAATTTAAGAAAATTCTTTCTAGAACGAGCAGAAACTAGCAAAATACACAAGGCAATCACTCATATAAATACATCGGCTACACCACTGCAACTTCATAACCACTTCTACAACCCTTTAGATCACATAACATCAACAAATACGAAGAAAGTAAATTGGAAAAAGAAAACACTACATGGCAAGCACCCGTATCATCTAACACAGCCACACATCGATCAAGACGCATCCAACACATGGCTAAGAAAAGGCAATATATACAGTGAGACAGAAGGATTCATGATTGCAATACAGGATCAAACAATAAACACCAGGTATTACAGCAAGCATATTATTAAAGATCCCAATACCACAACAGATAAATGCAGACTTTGTAAACAACAAATAGAAACAGTAGATCACATCACAAGCGGATGTACAATACTAGCAAATACAGAATACCCCAGAAGACATGACAATGTCCCAAAAATAATACATCAACAGCTTGCCTTACAACATAAACTTATAAAACAACACGTTCCTACATACAAGTATGCACCACAAAATGTACTGGAGAATGATGAATACAAATTATACTGGAACAGAACCATTATAACAGATAAAACAACGCCACATAACAAACCTGACATCATACTCACCAATAAAAAGAAGAAATTAACACAATTAATCGAAATATCCATACCCAATACAACAAATATACAAAAGAAAACAGGAGAAAAAATTGAAAAATACATCCAACTGGCTGAGGAAGTCAAAGACATGTGGCATCAGGATAAAGTTGACATCATACCAATTATACTATCAACTACAGGAGTCATACCACACAATATCCACCAATACATCAATGCAATACAGCTACATCCAAACATATATATACAATTACAGAAATCCGTAATTATTGATACATGTTCAATTACCCGAAAGTTCCTAAATGCAATATAACATGTACCGTACAGCAAAAAGGAAGTGACGCTTGATAAAGGTCCGCGTCACTCCATTCTTAACCAGACTTCTAAAAAGTCTGAGAAAGTAATCAAATAATAATAATAATAATAATATGGAAGCAAATAAGGAAACAACATAGAATATAAAAAAGACAAAACCTAGAGAAATCTTAATGTATCTGAAATTCGTTTTATATTTAACACAGTGCTGGGAATGTAGCTCATTCCTGTGATTGGTCATATGGAACGAATGAAATAACAGTCTTAATAAAATTGTGTTGATGAAATTTTCAATTTTTTTGCCCATTTTCACGTTTTAATTCGACCTTTTACTTTACTTCTAAATTAGTGAAGTTCCCTGACAACAAAGACTTTTTTTCAGTGGCTCAAACAGACTGTGTAGCCTACCGAATTCAGACAAAACTTAAGTAGTGTGCTCATGCGCAAGAAGAGCTCTGAGGAACATATGTAACAGTTTCCTACGTATATCTTAGCGAATGTTGTGTTTTGAGGTCCCCAGAATATTTCCAATGAACACAATATCGGATAGTGGCAAGAAGCTCCAATTACGTAATTTATAAATAAGTCTGGTGCTGAAACCAAATATAACAAATGTATGGTGCAGTATTGTGCAGAGAGATTTGAGCACTCAATACTCAGATAAGACATCTTAAATCTGGCAAAAGCTGTTGTAGTTATCACTTTTTTATTATTTTTTTTTTTCACCCGTTGTGTGGCTTTCAGCCGAACATTGGGACGAGCCTGCCGTCGAAAAATTCTCCTTCCCTCAGAACTGCGTCTCTTAACTCGGATCTGGGACGCTACTTGCATGCAATTACTATCGTGAGTCATAGTGATTTGTATTCACGAAATGCTGGCTTGGTTATTTGCTTCGTCTATCAACAATTCGTACATTTTCACGTAACTATGTCGTGTGACATACCAATTAAACTAGAATCGTTTCAGGAGTTCAATGTAGGGTGTGTTATTTGACACCTTACATAACATAACATGGGAAGGAGGTTTCCTTGACATCAGAAGTACAGGCAGAGTACAAGAGTCCATAGTATTAAGTATCGTGGTTTTAGAATGTGATTTAGTTTGTTACAGCTGAGGAACACATTAAGAGTGCCCACTGTACAGCACAATAGGAAGTGGCTATTCTCATGTTATGTCGAAGATATCTGTCGATATCACGATGATTTAAGATCGCAATCAGTTGGAAATAACAAAAATTATTAAAAAAATGGCTTTTGCCCTTTTAAGAAGCCTTTTCTGAATCATTTAACAGCCGTGGACCATCTTCTGCTGAAGGTACTTCAACGAACAAACTATTACGTCCGTACAAGATGGTGCAGAGTTTTACAAGGTGATTCGTTTTTCCAAATTGCAGAGTTAAAATTCGCATCTGTTTACTACATATTTATACAGGTTCTTCCAATGGCACTACCCTCATCTCTCCAAATCAGTTGGTGGTTCTTAACTAATGACATCAACGAGATGCTATAACGTAACTGTTTGCAGTGCGAAACTCGCAAATACACTCTACGGAAAAAAAAGAAAGAAAGAACGAAAAAACGACACCTGACGAAGGAATTATCCGATTGAGGCCGAAATCGGTAGATGTAATGTACATGTAGCGTATCGACAGTTATCGGTCAAAAAATACGCCAGAGTGGAAATGAGTCACAACAGAGTCAGCCGAAGGCAGGTTTGAGTGTTATACATAGCGAAGCAAAACAGGGTCGGCAGGCACTCCAAAGCAGAGCCAGCTGGGCGCAGCGACAATCAAAGGGTCATCTAACATACACGTACAGACAAATATATGATGACAGTTTCTGAAAAACTGGTTGATTTATTCGAGAGCATGAGCTTCACAAATTGAGAAAGTCAATAACGCGTTGGTTCACCTCTGGTATTTATGTAAGCAGTTATTTGGCTTGGCATAGATTGACAGAATTGTTGGGTGTCCTGCTGAGGGATATTGTACAAAATTCTGTCCAATTGCCGCGTTGTTGTTGTTGTTGTGGTCTTCAGTCCTGAGACTAGTTTGATGCAGCTCCCCATGCTACTCTATCCTGTGCAAGCTTCTTCATCTCCCAGTACTTACTGCAACCTACACCCTTCTGAATCTGCTTAGTGTATTCATCTCTTGGTCTCCCTCTACGATTTCTACCCTCCACGCTGCCCTCCAATGCTAAATTTGTGATCCCTTGATGCCTCAAAAGATGCCCTACCAACCGGTCCCTTCTTTTTGTCAAGCTGTGCCACAAACTTCTCTTCTCCCCAAGTCTCTTCAATACCTCCTCATTAGTAATGTGATCTACCCATCTAATCTTCAGCATTCTTCTGTAGCACCACATTTCGAAAGTTTCTATTCTCTTCTTGTCCAAACTATTTATCGTCCATGTTTCACTTCCATACATGACTACACTCAATACAAATACTTTAAGAAACGACTTCCTGACACTTAAATCTATACTCGATGTTAACAAATTTCTCCCCCCCCATGAACCATGGACCTTGCCGTTGGTGGGGAGGCTTGCGTGCCTCAGCGATACAGATGGCCGTACCATAGGTGCAACCACAACGGAGGGGTATCTGTTGAGAGGCCAGACAAACATGTGGTTCCTGAAGAGGGGCAGCAGCCTTTTCAGTAGTTGCAGGGGCAACAGTCTGGATGATTGCTGATCTGGCCTTGTAACATTAACCAAAACGGCCTTGCTGTGCTGGTACTGCGAACGGCTGAAAGCAAGGGGAAACTACAGCCGTAATTTTTCCCGAGGGCATGCAGCTTTACTGTATGATTAAATGATGATGGCGTCCTCTTGGGTAAAATATTCCGGAGGTAAAATAGTCCCCCATTCGGATCTCCGGGCGGGGACTACTCAAGAGGACGTCGTTATCAGGAGAAAGAAAACTGGCATTCTACGGATCGGAGCGTGGAATGTCAGATCCCTTAATCGGGCAGGTAGGTTAGAAAATTGAAAAAGGGAAATGGATAGGTTAAAGTTAGGTATAGTGGGAATTAGTGAAGTTCGGTGGCAGGAGGTAGAAGACTTTTGGTCAGCTGATTACAGGGTTATAAATACAAAATCAAATAGGGGTAATGCAGGAGTAGGTTTAATAATGAATAAAAAAATAGGAGTGCGGGTTAGCTACTACAAACAGCATAGTGAACGTATTATTGTGGCCAAGATAGACACAAAGCCCATGCCTACTACAGTAGTACAAGTTTATATGCCAACTAGCTCTGCAGATGATGAAGAAATTGAAGAAATGTATGACGAGATAAAAGAAATTATTCAGGTAGTGAAGGGAGATGAAAATCTAATAGTCATGGGTGACTGGAATTCGTCAGTAGGAAAAGGGAGAGAAGGAAACATAGTAGATGAATATGGATTGGGGGGAAGAAATGAAAGAGGAAGCCGCCTTGTAGAATTTTGCTCAGAGCATAACTTAATCATAGCTAACACTTGGTTCAAGAATCATAAAAGAAGGTTGTATACGTGGAAGAATCCTGGAGATACTAAAAGGTATCAGATAGATTATATAATGGTAAGACAGAGATTTAGGAACCAGGTTTTAAATTGTAAGACATTTCCAGGGGCAGATATGGACTCTGACCACAATTTACTGGTTATGAGCTATAGATTAAAACTGAATAAACTACAAAAAGGTGCTAGTTTAAGGAGATGGGACCTGGATAAACTGAAAGAACCAGAGGTTGTAGAGAGTTTCAGGGAGAGCATAAGTGAACAATTGACAGGAATGGGGGAAAGAAATACAGTAGAAGAAGAATGGGTAGCTCTGAGGGATGAAGTAGTAAAGGCAGCAGAGGATCAAGTAGGTAAAAAGACGAGGGCTAATAGAAATCCTTGGGTAACAGAAGAAACATTGAATTTAATCGATGGAAGGAGAAAATATAAAAATGCAGTAAATGAAGCAGGCAAAAAGGAATACAAACGTCTCAAAAATGAGATCGACAGGAAGTGCAAAATGGCTAAGCAGGGATGGCTAGAGGACAAATGTAAGGATGTAGAGGCTTGTCTCACTAGGGGTAAGATAGATACTGCCTACAGGAAAATTAAAGAGACCTTTGGAGAGAAGAGAACCACTTGTATGAATATCAAGAGCTCAGATGGCAACCCAGTTCTAAGCAAAGAAGGGAAGGCAGAAAGGTGGAAGGAGTATATAGAGGGTTTATACAAGGGCGATGTACTTGAGGACAATATTATGGAAATGGAAGAGGATGTAGATGAAGATGGAATGGGAGATAAGATACTGCGTGAAGAGTTTGACAGAGCACTGAAAGACCTGAGTCGAAACAAGGCCCCGGGAGTAGACAACATTCCATTAGAACTACTGATGGCCTTGGGAGAGCCAGTCATGACAAAACTCTACCATCTGGTGAGCAAGATGTATGAGACAGGCGAAATACCCTCAGACTTCAAGAAGAATATAATAATTCCAATCCCAAAGAAAGCAGGTGTTGACAGATGTGAAAATTACCGAACTATCAGTTTAATAAGTCACGGCTGCAAAATACTAACGCGAATTCTTTACAGACGAATGGAAAAACTGGTAGAAGCGGACCTTGGGGAAGATCAGTTTGGATTCCGTAGAAATGTTGGAACACGTGAGGCAATACTAACCTTGCGACTTATCTTAGAAGAAAGATTAAGAAAAGGCAAACCTACGTTTCTAGCATTTGTAGACTTAGAGAAAGCTTTTGACAATGTTAACTGGAATACTCTCTTTCAAATTCTGAAGGTGGCAGGGGTAAAATACAGGGAGCGAAAGGCTATTTACAATTTGTACAGAAACCAGATGGCAGTTATAAGAGTCGAGGGGCATGAAAGGGAAGCAGTGGTTGGGAAAGGAGTGAGACAGGGTTGTAGCCTCTCCCCGATGTTATTCAATCTGTATATTGAGCAAGCAGTAAAGGAAACAAAAGAAAAATTCGGAGTAGGTATTGAAATTCATGGAGAAGAAGTAAAAACTTTGAGGTTCGCCGATGACATTGTAATTCTGTCAGAGACAGCAAAGGACTTGGAAGAGCAGTTGAACGGAATGGACAGTGTCTTGAAAGGAGGATATAAGATGAACATCAACAAAAGCAAAACGAGGATAATGGAATGTAGTCAAATTAAATCGGGTGATGCTGAGGGGATTAGATTAGGAAATGAGACACTTAAAGTAGTAAAGGAGTTTTGCTATTTAGGGAGCAAAATAACTGATGATGGTCGAAGTAGAGAGGATATATAATGTAGACTGGCAATGGCAAGGAAATCGTTTCTAAAGAAGAGAAATTTGTTAACATCGAGTATAGATTTAAGTGTCAGGAAGTCGTTTCTGAAAGTATTTGTATGGAGTGTAGCCATGTATGGAAGTGAAACATGGACGATAACCAGTTCGGACAAGAAGAGAATAGAAGCTTTCGAAATGTGGAGCTACAGAAGAATGCTGAAGATAAGGTGGGCAGATCACGTAACTAATGAGGAGGTATTGAATAGGATTGGGGAGAAGAGAAGTTTGTGGCACAACTTGACTAGAAGAAGGGATCGGTTGGTAGGACATGTTTTGAGGCATCAAGGGATCACAAATTTAGCATTGGAGGGCAGCGTTGAGGGTAAAAATCGTAGAGGGAGACCAAGAGTTCAATATACTAAGCAGATTCAGAAGGATGTAGGTTGCAGTAGGTACTGGGAGATGAAGAAGCTTGCACAGGATAGAGTAGCATGGAGAGCTGCATCAAACCAGTCTCAGGACTGAAGACCACAACAACAACAACAACAATTTTCTCTCCTTCAGAAACGCTTTCCTTGCCATTACCAGTCTACATTTTATATCCTCTCTACTTCGACCATCATCTGTTATTTAACTCCCTAAATAGCAAAACTCCTTTACTACTTTAAGTGTCTCATTTCCTAATCTAATCCCTCAGCATCACCAGATTCAATCTGACCACATTCTATTATCCTCGTTTTGCCCTTGTTGATGTTCATCTTATATCCTCCTTTCAAGACACTGTCCATTCCGTTCAACTGCTCTTCCAAGTTCTTTGCTGTCTCTGACAGAATTACAATGTAATCGACGAACCTCAAAGTTTTTATTTTATCTCCATGAATTTTAATACCTACTCCGAATTTTTCTTTTGTTTCCTTTACTGCTTCCTCAATATACAGATTGAATAACATCGGGGAGAGGCTACAACCCTGTCTCACTCCCTTCCCAACCACTGCTTCCCTTTCATACCCCTCGACTCTTATAACTGCAATCTGATTTCTGTACAAATTGTAAATAGCCTTTCGCTCCCTGTATTTTACCCCTGCCACCTTCAGAATTTGAAAGAGAGTATTCCAATCAACATTTTCAAAAGCTTTCTCTAAGTCTACAAGTGTTAGAAACGTAGGTTTGCCTTTTCTTAATCTTTCTTCTAAGTTAAGTCGTAGGGTCAGTACTGCCTCACGTGTTCCAATATTTCTACGGAATCCAAACTGATCTTCCCCAAGGTCGGCTTCTACCAGTTTTTCCATTCGTCTGTAAAGAATTCGCGTTAGTATTTTGCAGCTGTGACTTATTAAATTGATATTTCGGCAATTTTCACATCTGTCAACACCTGCTTTCTTTGGGATTGGAATTATTATATTCTTCTTGAAGTCTGAGGGTATTTCGCCTTTCTCATACATCTTGCTCACCAGATGGTAGAGTTTTGTCAGGACTGGCTCTCCCAAGGCCGTCAGCAGTTCTAATGGAATGTTGTCTACTCCGGGGGCCTTGTTTCGACTCAGGTCTTTCAGTGCTCTGTCAAACTCTTCACGCAGTATCATATCTCCCATTTCGTCTTCACCTAAATCCTCTTCCATTTAGATAATATTGTCCTCAAGTACATCGTCCTTGTATAAATCCTCTATATACTCCTTCCACCTTTCTGCTTTCCCTTCTTTGCTTAGAACTGGGTTTCCATCTGAGCTTGATATTCATACTAGTGGTTCTCTTCTCTCCCAAGGTCTCTTTAATTTTCCTGTAGGCAGTATCTATCTTACCTGTAGTGAGATAAGCCTCCACATCCTTACATTTGCCCTCTAGTCATCCCTGCTTATCCATTTTGCACTTCCTGTCGATCTCATTTTTGAGACGTTTGTATTCCTTTTTGCCTGCTTCATTTACTGCATTTTTATATTTTCTCCTTCCATCGATTAAATTCAATGTTTCTTCTGTTACCCAAGGATTTCTATTAGCCCTCGTCTTTTTACCTACTTGATCCTCTGCTGCCTTTACTACTTCATCCCTCAGAGCTACCCATTCTTCTTCTACTGTATTTCTTTCCCCCATTCCTGTCAATTGTTCACTTATGCTCTCCCTGAAACTCTCTACAACCTCTGGTTCTTTCAGTTTATCCAGGTCCCATCTCCTTAAACTAGCACCTTTTTGTAGTTTATTCAGTTTTAATCTATAGCTCATAACCAGTAAATTGTGGTCAGAGTCCATATCTGCCCCTGGAAATGTCTTACAATTTAAAACCTGGTTCCTAAATCTCTGTCTTACCATTATATAATCTATCTGATACCTTTTAGTATCTCCAGGATTCTTCCACGTATACAACCTTCTTTTATGATTCTTGAACCAAGTGTTAGCTATGATTAAGTTATGCTCTGTGCAAAATTCTACCAGACGGCTTCCTCTTTTATTTCTTCCCCCCAATCCATATTCACCTACTATGTTTCCTTCTCTCCCTTTTCCTACTCTTGAATTCCAGTCACCCATGAAAATTAAATTTTCGTCTCCCTTCACTACCTGAATAATTTCTTTTATCTCATCATACATTATTCAATTTATTCATTATCTGCATAGCTAGTTGGCATGTAAACTTGTACTACTGTAGTAGGCATGGGCTTTGTGTCTATCTTGGCCACAATAATGCGTTCACTATGCTGTTTGTAGTAGCTTACCCGCACTCCTATTTTTTTATTCATTATTAAACCTACTCCTGCATTACCCCTATTTGATTTTGTATTTATAACCCTGTATTCACCTGACCAGAAGTCTTGTTCCTCCTGCCACCGAACTTCACTAATTCCCACTGTATCTAACTTTAACCTATCCATTTCCCTTTTTCAATTTTTCTAATCTACCTGCCCGATTAAGGGATCTGAATTCCACGCTCCGATCCGTAGAACGCCAGTTTTCTTTCTCCTGATAACAACGTCCTCCTGAGTAGTCCCCGCCCGGAGATCCGAATGGGGGACTATTTTACCTCAGGAATATTTTACCCAAGAGGATGCCATCATCATTTAATCATACAGTAAAACTGCACGCCCTTGGGAAAAATTACGGCTGTAGTTTCCCCTTGCTTTCAACCGTTCGCAGTACCAACACAGCAAGGCCGATTTGGTTAGTGTTACAAGGCCAGATCAGTCAATCATCCTGACTGTTGCCCCTGCAACTACTGAAAAGGCTGCTGCCCCTCTTCAGGAACCACACGTTTGTCTGGTCTCTCAACAGATACCCCTCCGTTGTGGTTGCACCTACGGTACGGCCATCTGTATCGCTGAGGCACCAACGGCAAGGTCTATGGTTCATGGGGGGTTGCCCCGTTAAATCTTCAAAATCCCGAGATAGTTCGAGGGCCCTGCCCATAATGCTCCAAACGTTCTCAATTGGGTAGAGTTCCAGCGACCGTGTTGGCCAATTGGGGTTTGGCAGGCAAAAAGACAAGAAACTCTCAGCGTTTGCAGCCGGGCATTATCTTGCTGAAATATAAACCCAGGATGGCTTTCCACGAAGGGCAACAAAATGGGGCGTGAAATATCCTTCTCCTACCGCTGTGCTGCGACAGTCAGGTAACTATCCCAGCTCTGGCCATTGCGTCTCCAGAAAGGTCTTCTCTTTGCTGATTATCGGGCTTAGTTCGAAGCGGTACTCGTCACTGAAGACAGTTCTATTATAGTTAATGAATGAATCATACAGTTTTTCTGAAACTTAACAATTTGTTTGGCTATACGCGTACATCTCATTTGCCGATTTCCGTCCCATTCAGATAATTCCTTCGTTGTATATTTTTCTTTCCTTACAGTGTAGGTACAAACGTTTCTGGGAAGCGTATTTTTAATACGTAAGCAGAGGGAAGTTTAGGTATAATGTCCTGTTTACGACGAGGTCATTAATTAGAACACAGAAACCATCCAGCCATCCAACATTAGCAGTATTAGTCTCATCCGTAAAGCAGAACACTGTTCACTGTGGAGCCTTTCGAATAGTGCAGAACTGATACCTGTCAGTTCCGTGGGTTTAGACGTCTGGTGTAAACCGCGCTAGTGACGTAGTTTCCACGGACCTGTCGGTTACATGTAGCTGCGCAGTAAAATATGTCGACGTGGACTCGTGACAGAATACTAGTAAGGAGCTATGGTACCCGTACGTGTCCATGCTTTGAAGTGAATAAAGTTGCACGACTTTTGGAGTGTCGACACGGACTGGTCAATGTGCCTACCAGGAGTCGTGTATCACTCGTAGCCCTGTAAGAACAGTGGTCATAAAAACATCCTAAACGACTGTGACGGGGTCGCGTGTCACGCTTTATCAATGATAGTCGGTTTCAGACCCGCAGGAACTGCTGCAGTACGTGAATGCCGGGAATTCCACAAAACAGACATTTGGAGTCGAGTATTCGATGTACGTCGTGGTATAATTTCTACATGTGGTTTCTTTTACTTTATTACTTGGTTCTGTACATTCTTTCAAATTTCAAATAATGTGATGTGCTACGATGATTTGCTTAAGATAAGATGCATAAGCGTGTTTTTTTTTTTGTTTTTTGTTTTTTGTTTTTTTTTTTTTTTTAGGCGATCGTTTGGCACCCTTTGGTGTCCAGTAAGCTGTACCCAGGTACGATTGTCGATTATATTCGCAGTCTCTTTCATTCTGTTGCCTACAATCACTACGCACCCATTTTAGGGAAATACGTATCAGGCATACAAACATATGTTTGCGTGTATAAATTGCCCTCTGTAGGAGGCTTATGCTCGTTCGCAGTGATTATATAATTTCCTAGAAATATAACGAAATTTGTAATTTTTTGGATTGCTCTTCTGTGAAGAAATGTCAATAAATTGGCTAGCGTGTGTCTGTACATAGCCTTCAGGCACTGATGACCCTAGGATACAACACATTCGTTAATCCTGGCACGCCAGCAAGTAATGTATTGTTTCTTGCAAAATAGGGTTTTCTGCTGGTCGTGCTTGCGAGTTGGACGCTGATTACTGGCAGAGTTCCCAATTTTCCAAAATCACAACATCTCGCTGGGAAAGCCTGAGGACCTGCAATTAATGGATTGTTTATATTTCAATATTTTGTGAAATTTGTACTTCTTTCGTACATTATTTTTAATGTACTTTATAAAATATTTTATTACGATTGTTTCTATGCCCTTAATTAGTCTTTGGACACTAATTATGTAAAATACAACACATCAGCAAAGTCCGCTACACCAGAAATATATGTATTGTGCCTCTGAAACTTGCTATCGATAGCTCTGCAGTGTTCAGGTGTATTTTTGACATATCAGCTGCTACTGGTTGTCAAGCTATAGAGTACTTAAAGCAAGGTTTCCAACGTGACACGAAACGTTGTGATGTCGATGTGGATCAATTCCCCATGAAATGATGAAATATGAAGACTACTCTGTATGTGTAAAAAAATAATTTGGCAGTAACAGTACGTGATACATAATATCTCCCACAAGAGTATGAATATTCCACAGTAAGGTGGTACGTTACTGTGTACTGTGTAGCGCCTGATTTATACATGGCGATTTATGGATATATATGAAGACAATGTGATATTTTTACACGTTGGTTTCGCAGGTGCTTTGAAATGACAAGTTCTCAAATTCAACTATTCGCACGACTTAAATAAAGATCGTTTCATTACAGCCTACTACGGACCATGTTTCCTTTTATGGGGCATTTAGAGTCTGTGGATCCGCAATTTTAACTGCTCAAAACGTCATTGTTCGCAGCGGAACACATAACTGTTCAAGGGTCACACGACACAGATACTCGTATGATGCTAAAAGATGTTATCTTCATGGTCACCTCCCCCTTAGCGGAGACCCAGTTGAGGAGGGGGAGGGGGGGCTAATCTGAAATCTGCTGCCAATGGAGAGATCATGATGACAATGTCGCGATTACAATTCACAGGTTATACAGTTGTTGGAGACAAATATGGAAAAACCGCGAACATTACATATCGTACTTCCATAGATATACAGATGCTAGCCAAGCCGGCTGTTTGTGATGTTGTATTTGACCACTGACGGCACCTGTGCAATGTCCTCAATAGTTTGGAACTTTATGGCTGTGAATGCATTATGACAGAGCTAAATGAATTCGAACGCTGACAAATTATTAGTGCTCGTATGATGCGTAAACCTTTTACCAAGGCAGCTGTAGTGTTGAAGCACCGCATCGAAGATTTACAACGCACACAGGGAGAGCGGAAAAACACAGTCCACTGAGTCACAACGCGGACGAAAATTTGTGATTGTGAAGGGAACTATTGAAGAGAACTGTGACGAAAACTAGAAGAAAAACAGCTGCAAAAGTCACTGCAGAACTGAATGACGCAATCGCGAGCACTGTCAAAAAAAAAAAATGGTTCTAATGGCTCTGAGCACTATGGGACTTACTTAACATCTGAGGTAATCAGTTCCCTAGAACTTAGAACTACTTAAACCTAACTAACCTAAGGACATGACACACATCCATGCCCGAGGCAGGATTCGAACCTGCGACGGTAGCGGTCGCGCGGTTCCAGACTGTAGCGCCTAGAACCGCTCGGCAACCCCGGCCGGCTCCTGTCAACATCACAGCAACACGAATGGGGCTCCATAGCAGGGAATTGCAGCTCCAGTTGGATTTCCAAAACCACTCTTCCGTGGTACCGATGCCTGAAACAGGTACACGTGATGCTGAGTCGATAAAACCTGGACTATGGAGCAATGGAAGAAAGTCATTTGTTCAGATGAGTCTTGTTGCTCGCTGTTCTCAACTTCTGGCCAAGTTTACGTCCCAGTAGTGGAACATGGCAGCGGGGGCGGTGGGGGGGGGGATGGGGGAGGATGATGATTGAGGCAACCGTATCGTAGTTTTCCTTAGGGCTCGTGGGTACTTTGCAAGATCGCATTACTTCCAGGGATTATTGTCGCAGCTTCCTTTGGCCACTACAGTCACCAGATCTCAATGTCACTGAGCGTTTGTGGTCTACATTGGAGAGAAGGATTCGTGATCGCTACCCACCACTGTCATAGTTACCAGCCTCTATTTTGCAGGA
Organism: Schistocerca nitens; assembly: GCF_023898315.1. Taxonomy (NCBI): domain Eukaryota; kingdom Metazoa; phylum Arthropoda; class Insecta; order Orthoptera; family Acrididae; genus Schistocerca; species Schistocerca nitens. The sequence goes on along the minus strand of NC_064615.1, from coordinate 229,880,338 downwards.
ATTGTGGCGTGAGAAGCCTCCACAGGACCAGTACTCATCCATTCTGAGACGGCTGGAAGCCATTTTGAATGCCCTCTGATTTACTACACCGTGTTGTGTGTGGTAATGCTTTTTGATTTTGATGTGTCCATATTTATGTCCATGGCCTATATGTCTTTAATACAGTGATTTCCAGAGTCCTCTGGATCATCATAACATGATCCAGAATCACTAGCTAGATTGAAGCTACTCCCATATGACAAGAGCATGCGACCTCACTCCTCGTTAGCGCAGTCCCAGTGATATTGGCACCATCGAAACAGGTGCCGCCGACGCGCGTGTTTCAACCGAACACAACGCACGTGTCTTCGGGAAAACAGAGCATCCTCATGTAGTCGCCGTGCCATTATGGAATGGCGCTTGCGACTGCGTGCCTTGCAGTCCTGTTACATATTTCTGTCGCTGTTTGACGATTTAGCGGTCATCTGCTGTTGCAGGTGATCGTGGACGATGACCTGCTCTCCCTCTGGCAGCAGCTCTGTGTTTCGGAACACTTCTCATGCACGTGAGCCAGTCCTGTGAGGAATACCAAACTTTTGCACTACGCTTGTCACACTTCGTCCCTCTTCCAGTTTCCCGATGATTCTTTCCTGAGCGAAGCCATCCAAATGCTGTCTCCCGGCTATCGGGCTATTTTCTAATGAAGAGAGTGTCACTGACATGACATAGGATTTGGGATGGACACCATTAAAACAAAGGCGTTTTTCGTTGCGGCGGAATCTTCTCACGAAATTTCAATCTCCAACTTTCTCCTCCGAATGGGAAAATACCTTTGGCGCCCACCTACATAGGGGGAAACTATCATCGTACTAAAATAAGGAAAATCAGAGCTCGCTCGGAAAGATACACGTGTTCGTTTTTTCCGCGCACTCTTCGAGATTGGAACAACAGAAAATTACTGTGAAGGTGGTTCGACGAGTCCCCTGCCGGGCACTTAAGTGTGATTTGCAGAGTATCGATGCGGATGTAGATGTAGAGGTAGATGAAGAACACCACCACATTGCACCGCAGCGGATAGCTGAGTGACATACGCTGTTTCTTCCCGTTCCTTCAGCTGCCTCGTTTTAAAGGACGAGCTCCATTTAGCGTTATAATCTCGCTCGGATCACGCCATACGATGTCCAACTTTCTGTACACGAATGTGACACCTCTGGGAGCATGCTGCCGCACTTTCATTCGTTTCCACCATGAAGTTGATGTGTTACTTTATCCGTCTTGTCCTTGCGTGTTGCAGAGCAGTGTATTTTATCAGGATGGTTCAAAAGTTTCGAATTCTCCATTTCGCACTCCATTCTCTAGCGTCCACAGCTCCACTCACTATCTCTAGATGACAATATGTAAGCTCAAACAGCAACAGTGAGCTACAGATAAAAGTGACAATCGACAAATAAATTAATAGCAACCGGAATACCAACATGCAACACGAAAACGCTACTAACTTAATGCGCCAATCTAACAACAGTCATATCTTACGTCCAGTCAGCGACCACAGCAGAAGACACGCTTTTCAGTTGGACAATTTCTTCTGACGCTCACGAGACGTACTGTACGGTGCTGCTTTCTGCCCGGACTGTCACAAATGTCTTTCCCAGGTGGTTTCACGAAAAACTGGCCGTCCTGTGGGAACCACTTGCCCTTGGAAACAACAAGGTCGGCCCAGACCATTATCCATTCAGTCCATTACCTCCAGGCGGTCAAACGGTCCCCGTTACCCAGACACCAGAAAACCGGATCTCGTGTTCACAGTAGCGACCAGCACTGCCCGAAGGGCGCGGCAAGGAACCGGTATGTTACACTATGAGTGAAAGTAGTGTCACTACATAACAGTATAGAAATCTAAAGCTAGAAATACTCTCTTATTCCTCGGGCGCACGAGACCTGTACTAGAGGTAGGTAATTTTACATCTCATCCTCACTCTGCAAACCACTGTGAAGTGTCAGAGGGTACGTCCTATTGAGCTAAGAGCGCTATTCGGAAAGTAAGGAACGATACGTCGCGAAATGGAAACCACAGTCAAAAATGGAAACGGTTTTACTTGCAACAGTTAGTTACAACTTCCAGCTACTTACCTCCATAGTCGCCTATCCGACTTAGACGTTTGTCGTAGCGTTGTACCAACTTTCCCGTACCCTCGTTATAGAAGGCAGTCACTAGTGCTTTCTGCCAATTCTCTACGGTGGCCTACAGCTCGTTGTCTGTGCCAACATGTTGTCTTCATAGCCAGCGATTCATGTGAGCAGACATGAAACTCAAAGGAAGACAATTACGGACTGTATTGTGGGTAATCAAACATTTCCAATTGAAAATTGAGCATCTTCATTGCCCCTGCAGAATGCGGCTGAGAATTGTCTTGAAGAAGAAATCGCACGACCGTTATGTAATGTTGGCTGCATAGCTTCAGGCGAAATTTCTCACCAGGCCGTCGTACTTGGCGGGAGACACTATCGTTCTAGGTATTTTTATGTGCTCCCTGTGTACTCAGAACTAAAAAGAATGACGTAACGCGATCGACAGGCATAGTAGAAACACTGCCTAATACACCTGTGCGAAACGTCATCGGATTTTCACTGTGGTTTCCATTTCGCTACCGATCGTTCCTTACTTTCCGAATAACCCTCGTAGTTATTAGGGCATTTTTACTCTGGGATGTCACTGTCAGTGCTGTCATTAACTTTGGCCTCGCGATCCCTATGGGAGTGATACGTAGTGGTTTGCAGAGTCATCTTTTAAAGTCGGTTCTTTCTTGGGCTCACTTACGTTTGTTTTCTGCCAGTTCAGTTCTTTCAGCATTTCTATGACTCTCTCCCGCGGTTCAAACAAACCTTTGACAATCCGTGCTGCCGTTCTATGCATACATTCAATATCCCTTGCTACTCCTATACGGTACAGGTCTCATACACTTGAACAATTTTCGAAAATCAATAAAATTTTTCTGTATTTGTGACCTCATTGTCAATATGTAAAGCTACCGAAGTTTCGGTCACTGTTGCGAGTGACATTCTTCAGGGTTTTTTTTGTTTGAAAAAAACCCTTGTAACAGTGACCGAAACGTCGGTAGTTTTACATATTGACAATGCGGTCACAAACCCAGAAAAATTTTGTTGATTGAGACAGTGGTCTCGGAATCCTACGTTTATATTTAATTTTCCAGAATGTTCGCACGAATGATTTGTAAGCCGTCTCCTTTCTAGACTCATTACCTTTCCCTGTTGTTCTGACAACAATCCGAAATCCGCTATCTTCTTTACGCACGACTGAGTCTTCGAGTACGTGATCGTTGCATTTCATGTCCCTAAACAATGTTACTCTCAGGTATTTGTATGAGTTCCCTTAAACCGACTGTGACTCACTGATATAACATCATAGGATACTTGGTTTTACCGTTTACGAAATGCACAGTTTTACATTTCTAAACATTTAAAGCACGTTGCCAATCTTTGCACCACTCTGAAATCTTATCAAGTTCTGACTCAATATTTATGCAGCTTCAGACTGACTTCGTTACGTGTAGCTGCATCATTTGCGAAGAGAGTAAGGTTACTATTAATATTGACTCCAAGATCATTCAAGTACAACACGGGCGGCAACAGTTACAACAGACTCCTCTGGGGCACACCCAGAGCTACTTCTACATCTGTAGAAGACTCTATCCAAGCGGGCGAGTTCGCGCAGTGGTTAGTATACTGGACTCGCATTCGGGAGTATGACGGCTCAAAAATGCGTCCGCACATCCAGTTTTAGGTTTTCCATGATTTCTCTAAATCGCTCCAGGCAAATGACATGTCCAATTTCCTTCCCCTTCCTCGACACAATCTGAGCTTGTGCCCCGTCTCTAATGACCTCAACGTTAAACTCAATATTCCTTCCTTGCTTTCCAAGGTAAACTGCCCCGTCCTCCCTACCAAAGAATCCTCAGTCGAGTCACAAATATCGCTTGATAATTCATACGATCGCACCTTAGGTAATAAGCGTAGCTATGGTACTGAGACAAATGCTTTTTAAACATCGAGATGTACTACATCTGACTGACTGCCTTGATCCATGACTTAATGTGAGAAATATGTGAGTTGGGTTTCGCATGATCGATGTTTTGGAAATCTGCTCTTGTTGGCGTGAACGAGGTCATTATGTTTGAGCTCAGAATTTGTTGTAAGAATCTACAAGAAATGGGTGTCAAGGGTATTCGACGGTTGTTTCGAGGATTACTTCTTCTATCCTAATTCTAGACGGATGTGACCTGTACTTTCTTCCAAACACTGGGCACCGTATCTTGTTCAGGGGATAGCGTTAACCACTTCATCTGTTCCTCAAATCTAATGACACTATATGCATTTCACTCGTCCTTTCAGTGATATGAGACCTAAACTGGGACAAAATTGTGTTTTCCTTTGTATAGAAACATTTGAACATACAGGAGAGCATTGCTGCTTTTGGTTTGCTACGAGGTTTCACTTCCTGTTAGAGATAAACTAACTCCCAGATGAGTTTTCTAGAGAAACGTTGGCTTCTCGTAGAGAAATCAGCGAAATTTTGTAAGTATTTATAAATTTTTTAAAGACTAATGTGAGAATATCATAACTAGAGTGAACGAAAGAAGTGCAGCCTTAGGACATTATGCCGAGTAATTCTAAAGTTTACTGGCAGCTAGCTATGTCTAATAATCTTTCCTGCAACCTTTCTGATTGACTAGTACGACCTGTGTCTTTCTCCACTCACATAACAGACTCCGTCATCTCAGAAATCTATGTTACTCTGTTGCTGAGACACACCCTCCTTGCATCGTACTCCTGAACATCACAGACATTGCAATATCTGTGACACACTCGCTGTTGTTACTAGGTCACGGTGAATGGTTACTATACCAAGGATGATACGGGTTTCGTGTTATTGGACCTTGGAGAATGTGATGATAGAGTATTCTTGACTGTCGCCAAGCTTGCCTGTGAGTTTGCCTTTTCGCTCGATCTCTCGTGTCGTATATTACGCCCCCTCTGTCTTCTGACTGAAAGTTGTTCTGATAGTGCCCGGCTGAAAATCCACTTGGGGTTCTACGGGTGGTGGTGTTGCTCTTTTGGGGTAGTGTTGCATAGTGATGGGTGTGTTGGCGGCAGAGACAGAAATTCCACAAGACTCAGATGGCTGGGAACTTGTTGGTTGGTTGATTTGGGGGGGGAGGGACCAAACAGCGAAGTCATCAGTTCCATAGGATTACGGAAGGATGGAGAAGGAAGTCAGCCGCGCCCTTTCAAAAGAACCGTCCCGGCATTTGCCTGAAGCGATTTAGGGAAATCACGGAAAACCTAAATCAGGATGGCCGGACGCGGATTTGAATCGTAGTCCTACCGAATGCGAGTCCAGTGTGCTAACCACTGCGCCACCTCGCTCGATGGGAAGCTGAGGCAGCTGTGCACGTGTGCTACGAACTTCCTGATGTAGCATAAGACCTTCCACGTTGTAGGCCTTGTTTCCGTATAAGTACTACGCGTAAGCTGTCTACAACTGAGTGCTGAATGGAACAATGCAAGCAAGTTGGAACTGTCGCCGTACGAACACTGAATGGTGATCACTGCATCTCTACAACAGTTATGGCTTCTGCTCCGGTTCTCTCGGTGAAGAAAACGCCAACAATTTCTGCACTTTATTACTTGTGCGACATGCAGCTGAACCGTACAGCGAGTCCTCAAGACAGTAAGATCCGAAGCCAAATTTTGTGAGTGAAACACTACCAAGCAGCCTGGGATTGGCACTATAGATTTGGGATTTGGATTAAGTATCTTCGCGTATCTTTTTAAACTGATGACAGGGTAAATATTCTTCATTTCGTCAATTATCTCCTTATCTGCCAGAATAATGTCAATATCACGTGTAATTCGAACGTATGGAGCGGGAAGTTTGGGACATATGCATCTAACTTATGATCGCTGAGTAAAGAAGCCTGTTTTAAATTATTGGCTGCCGTAGCGGACTTCATTCTGTCTTAACTCTGCTTCTGCGTGAAGAACTAATGTTTATTACTTTTCAAATGAGAACTGAAGGCATACAGTAGTTGTCAGATAATCTGTTTGCCCAGTGACTGAGTGTAATACGATCGACAGCGACATCCCAATAAACGTTTTGCAATGTCTTGTCAACGTTTCTCATTGCGTCGTTCTCACAGCACACGAATACCATAGCAGCACGCTATTTCAGATGAACATTAAGTGCAGCAGAATCCTTGGCGGTACACTACGACAACGCCACTTGCGGAAAGACGTTGAATTAAATTTGAATGAAAGCAAAACACAGTTTCTACGACATCCGTGAGGAGCAAATATCTAGAACAAAAGTTGGATATGAAAAAAAAACTACGCATTTTATTTAGAGTGACCCTCGTATATTACGACTGAGTGGCATCTGTTCTGCAATTTATCTGCTTGCAACTTTATAGGTGACGTCGCACATCGCCATCGGCCGGCTTGTACCATCTGTGAAAGTGTTCCACTTCAGGTTGAAATCAATTCCGAGTACCGCTTATGGGGACTCTTGTCAGCATAAAGAACAATTTACTTTAATATCCAGAGGAATAAAAATCAAACTACTGCTCACTTAAGTGGATTACGGGAAGGCATAGGTCTTTTAGACAGAATATAAAAGAGCTTTAGTTGTTCTTTCCCATTCAGTTTTATTTTAATGATTTGCAATCAAATAAGAAGGAAAGCATAGATAATCTTCCTTCGGAATTTCTGAAATCACGGACGAAAGTGGCAAACAAACGACTATTCAAGCTGGTGTGTAAAATGTACGAGACTGGTGACATATCAGACCGTCGCAAAAATATCATCTACGTAATGTCGAAGATAGCAACAGCAGATAACTCGAAAACTATCGTGCTATCAGCTTAACCGCTCATGAATCAAAGATGCCGACAATAATAATAGACAGAAGAATGGAAAAGAAACTTCGGGGCTCTCTCTGATGACGATCAGTCTGGAGTTAGGAAAGGTAAAGGCACCAGAGAGTCAGTTAAGACGGCGCGCATTATAATGGAAGCAAGACGGGAACTGCCGACTGGAAAAAGCGTTCAGCAACGTAAAATGGTACATGGTGTTCGAAATTCTCAGAAAAATTGGTGTGAACCACAGGAAAAGACTGCAATATACAATGTGTGTAAGTACCGAGAAGGACCAAAAGAGTGGAACATCAAGAAAGAAGTGCTCAGATTGAAAAGTGTGCAAGAAAAGGATGCAGCTTTTGTCACCTAATGTTAAATCTGTACATCGAAGAACCAATAACGGAAATGAAAAATAATTTGAGAAGTGGAATTAAATTTCAGGGAGAAAGAATATTAACGGAATAAAGACTGAGAGTAAGGAAAAGAAGAACGAAAGTCATGAGGTCATGAGAAGTAGCAGAAATGAGAACAGTGATAAAATTAACGTGAAAATTGAAGACCACAACGTAAATGAAGAGAAGGAATTCGGCTATCTTGGAAGCAAAATAAAGTATCACGGACGAGGCAAGAAGGATATTGATACAATTTGCAGTAAAATAGGAGACTACGAAGTAGAGGTAGGAATTATCCTACTTCGAAGTAAAATAACATATGCCGGACGAAGAAAGGAGAACATGAAAAGCAGACATCGAACATTGGTTTTACAATGAAGGGCCAGAAAAACTGGTACACCTGCCTAATATCATGTAGGGCCCTCGCGAGCACTCAGAAGTGCTCCAGCACGATTTGTTATGGACTCGAATGTCTGGAGTAGTGCTGGAGTGAACCGACATCATGAATCCTGCAGGGCTGTCCATAAATCCGTAAGACTTCGAGAGGGAGAAGATCTCTTCCGAACAGCACGTTGCAAGGCATCCCGGATATGCTCAACAATATTCATTTCTGGGGAGTCTGGTGGACAGCGGAAGTGTTTAAACTCAGAAGAGTGTTCCTGGAGCCAGTCTGTAACGATTCTGGACGCGTGGGGTGTCGCATTGTCCTGCTAGAATTGCCCAAGTCCGTCGGAATGCACAATGGACACCATTACAGAGCCTCCGCCAGCTTGAACAGTCCCCTGCTGACATGCAGAGTCCTTGGATTCATAAGGTTGTCTCTATACCCGTACACGTCCATCCGCTCGATACAATTTGAAACGAGACTCGCCGCGGAAGGGTTGCACTTCTGTCATGTTGAACCATTCTCTTCAGTCGTCGTTGGTCCTGTTCTTGCAGGATCTTTTTCCGCCCGCAACGATGTCGGAGATTTGATGTTTTACCTGATTCCTGATATTCACGGTACACTCGTGAAATGGTCGCACGGGAAAAACCTCCACTTCATCGCTACCTCGGAGATACTATTTCCCAACGCTTGTGCGCCGACTACAACACCACGTTCAAACTCACTTAAATCTTGATAACCTGCCATTGTAGCAGCAGTAATTGATCTAACAAGTGCGCCATACACTTGCTGTCGTATATAGGCTTTCCAACCACCGCGCCGTATCCTGCTTGTTTACATATCTCTGTAATTGAATACGCATGCCTACATCAGTTTCTTTGACGCTTCAGTGTAATTTGAGCAAGAAATTTCTGAGGATGTGAGGATGTACATCTGGAGCAGCATGTTACTTGTCCCGTAACTTGTGTAAAATCCGAAAGACATAGTCGAACTAAACTGGAATAAATTAATCCCCACCGGATAATGAAGTATGAATTAACACTGGTGATTGTCACTTGTAGTTACTTAGCTTTGGATTCCCTGTACACATAGCTAAATGAGAGAGACGTCCAGATGAAAGCTGGTTAGGGCGAGGGGTGCAGTGCAGGCCATAAAACTCGAGGGAGGCCACGGTGTTTTGTTAAGCTTGAGAAACAAAAAAGCCGCACCGATAGAGTTGGTACAAGCGTCTGCGTCAGGCAATGCGGTATGTATCTCACGAATGTGCAGGACACCGAAGTTTCTTTTTAATAGAGCATGTCCACGGGGTGTGTGCTGCCTCAGGGCCAGGGTCCCAGAAGAACTGCTTTCGTAGCAGCAATCAACTGCAGTCAAACTTCACAGAAAAACATGTGCTGTTAAAATAACATCTTAGAGATCGGAACAGTAACAGAAAGTTGGGACTTCTTTGTAGTGCTTGAGACACCGACACTCAACCTGGTGATACCATACTGAATGACTGTTTAACGAAACGTAAAGACAGCTCTCACGGGTTCGTATAAATAATCGAGGACTGCCGGAACAGAATGAGACTGTGCTCACAGAGACTTAACCGTACTGGCCAATGCCGAAGAAGGGCAGAAACAGGGATTAAATTGTACTTACTTTGAAACGCCAAGACTAGCAAGCTTTTTAAATCGTTAACCACTTGAAATCTGAGTACTGAAAGGAGGCCAGGATCTTGTAAGACAAGTCGGCACTCACAATAATAAGTATACCGCCAATCAGTCAATATTGTACAGTGCTGAAAAACACAGAGTTCAGAGTTTTCCTTATCAGGCTCTGCAGATGGTTGCTCCCTTTCCGGATCTTTACTGCCAGACGTCACCATCATCTCTAGGCTTCTTCAAAACTTCCGCGTGTCCGGAACGAGAGGTTCTCATTAGCCTAAGTTGACCTTGGACTCAGGCAGAGTTGTTTCCACCGAGCCAGTTGCTGATTTAACAGCAATCACAGCGGCCCCTTGCAGGTTGTAATTATGGTGAGACACAACAGCGAAGCGAACTGTAGGGAAATGTTAAGTTTGCATAACGATGTTCAGTAATTCCGATTCTCATTTCGAAGACTAATTTTGAGTAAGAAGTTCTAAATGTTTTGTACTCAGGCAATAGACAGAGATGCGTATCCTTCTGTAATATTTTCGATTTCTATACACTAACATAGTAACAATTTAGACAAAAAGAGAACAGAAGCTTTCGAATTGTGGTGCTGCAGAAGAATGCTGGAGATTAACTAATGAAGAGGTACTGAAAAGAAGAGGGGAGAAGAGGAATTTGTGGTACAACTTGACTAGAGGAAGGGCTCGGTTGGTAGAGCACATTCTGAGGCATCAACGGTTCACCAATTTAGTATTGGAGGGAAGCGTGGAGGGTAAAAATCGTAGAGGGAGACCAAGAGATGAATTCACTAAACAGATTCAGAAGGATATAAGCGGCAGTAGTTACTCGGAGATGAAGAAGCTTGCACAGGATAGAGTAGCATGGAGAGCTGCATCAAACCAGTCTCTGGACTGAAGACCACAACAACAACAACAACCTGCGGCAGTCACTGTTCGACCTCCGCAAACATGAATGTGCTATGTTCAGATTTGCGTTAGCGTTGAGTTGCCATTCCAGACCCTTTATCCAAGCTTTCCAAGGCATTACTTTATTCACTTTAAGTCTTGTTGAATTGGTTCTTATGAGATTTGGCCGGCCAAAGTGGCCAAGCGGTTCTAGGCGCTATAGTCTGGAACCGCGCGACCGCTACGGTGGCAGGTTCGAATCCTGCCTCGGGCATGGATGTGTGTGATGTCCTTAGGTTAGTTAGGTTTAAGTAGTTCTAGGTTCTAGGGGACTGATGACCACAGCAGTTAAGTCCCATAGTGCTCAGAGCCATTTGAACCATCTTATGAGATTTGATTACTTGCAAATAATTGTGTTCACTGCTTGATTTAGTAGTAATATACATACCTTCAACTTTGATTTGGTAAATGATAATTTAATTGCACCAAAAACTGCAGGGGTGAATTCATTTATTTAACTGAAGTATCCTCTTGAAGAACTCCAGCCACTCAGCAGGCAAAAGACATGAAACTGCGAACACTCACAGCAGCATTGTATTTAAGTGAACCATGGACTGTACAGTCAAGTGATAAGAGGAGAATCAAAGTGTTGAGATGTGCTAAATGAGGATTCCGAAAATTGGGTGGACTCATAACAAATGAAAAGGTTGTCCATAGAAACGGGAGGATAGAAATACCGGGAACATCCTGGTTATAAGAAGGACAAGATGATAGGACATGACTTAAGACAGTAGGGGATGACTGCGATGGTACTAGAGGGAACTGTAGAGGGAAGATAGAGAATTGAATATAGCAAAAAAAAAAAAATGATAATGTTGTTTGTACATGTTTCTCTGAGAAGAAGAGGTTGGCATAGGAGAGGAAGTGGTGGCTTTCCAGGAATTGAAAAACCTGAGATACATCTACAGTGAGTGAATATATCAAGAAGCGATGCAGTCAACACAGGACGTTACGTAGTAGAATGAACGTCAGAGGAAAAATTGCCGGATACTATGCAAGAAACGAACGATGGCCTTCCGCACGAGTTAAATCTAGATAGTGCGTTGGGAAAAAATCGGCCTGACGACGACAAATCGCGATAGTCAATCAAATGTCTAAAGATACTGTGACAACTTCAGGCGGCGCTCGTTTTGCAGAGGAAACACGGTTTCCGTTTGAGCAGTAACACGCAAACTCGGGAAACTTGCGCATCAGCGTAACGAAACACTCGCGCATTGTGCACGAAAAAGCACCCTCGCTCTGACAGAACGATGCCAAGTGGACGAGGGGAAATCGTATTATAACGACTTCGCGAGTTGGGACAGATAGGAAAAGCAGGCGGGGGAAAGGGGCGGCGCAGAGCGAGACTCGTGAGAATGGCGTCCGACACAATGGCCGCGCTGGCCAAGTTCCCGTGACAGGCGGCAGCGGCAGCGGCAGCGGCGGACACTGCAGTCCGGCTTTAGGCGGCCGCTCGCCGCTTCCATTCGCGACGTCCGGCCCGGCCTTAACGGCTGGCTCTAGTCCGCCCTGAGCTACCCCCCGCTGCGCTGCGCGTTCTCCCTTTCCGTCCACGGCACGGCGGCTGCAGGCACTCTGCGAGCCGTTCACTGCCGTCAGCCGGCGCGCTCGTACGGAAAAGGAAGCTGGCGCGACAGTCGCGTGCTGAGGACCAAGGACGGCGGGGCTCTGCGGCAGGTGTGTGTGGGAGTGTGTGTGTAAGTGTGTGTAGCGGGTAGCGGGCAGCGGGGGGGGGGGGGAGAGGCGAGGCTGGTGCCCGTGCCCATGACTGCAAGAGGCTCTGCTCCTCTGGAAAGGCTTTGTAGTGAACCTGTCTCGTAGCACTAAATGGGTACCGTGTGCTACTTCACCGTCGTATTATAATAGAAACCCGTTAAGATATTAAGCAGGATAGTTAGTGACCGGTTATAATAAAAGGCGCCATGTAAAATAGGTGGAAATTTAAGGAGATGGGATCTGGATAAACTGAAAGAACCACAGGTTGTAGAGAGTTTAAGAGAGAGCATTAGGGAACGACTGACAACAACGGGGGAAAGAAATACAGTTGAAGAAGAATGGTTAGTTCTGAGAGATGGAATAGTGAATTCAGCAGAGGATCAAGTAGGTAAAAGGACAAGGGCTAGTAGAAATCCTTGGGTAAGAGAAGATATAGTGAATTTAATTGATGAAAGGAGAAAATTTAAAAATGAATTAATGAAGCAGGCAAAACGAAATACAAAAGTCTAAAACATGAGTTCGACAGGAAGTGCAAAATGACCTAGCAGGGATGGTTAGAGGACAAGTGTAAGGATTTAGAGCCATATATGACTAGGCGTAAGATCGATACTGCTTACAGGAAAATAAAAGAGACCTTTGGAGAAAAGAGAACCACTTGTATGAAAATCGAGAGCTCAGATGGAAAACCAGTTCCAAGCAAAGAAGGAAGGGCAGAAAGGTGGAAGGAGTATATAGAGGGTGAATACAAGGGCGATGTACTTGAAGGCAATATTATTGAAATGGAAGAGGACGTAGATGAAGATAAGATGGGAGATACGAGTGATCTGACAGAGCACTGAAAGACCTAAGTCGAAACAAGGCCCCGGAAATAGACAAAATTTCTTTAGAACTACTGGTAGCCTTGGGAGAGCCAGCCATGATAAAAGTCTACCATCTGGGAAGCAAGATGTGTGAGACAGGCGAAATAGCATCAGACTTCAAGAACAATATAATAATTCCAATACCAAAGAAAGCAAGTGTTGACAGGTGTGAAAATTACCGAACTATCAGGTTAATAAGTCACGGTTGCAAAATACTAACACGAAATCTTTACAGACGAATGGAAAAACGGATAGAAGCGGACCTCGGGGAAGATCAGTTTGGATTCCGTACAAATGTTGGAACACGTGAGGCCATACTGATACTACGACTTATCTTAGAAGATAGATTAAGGAAAGGCAGACCTACGCTTCTAGCATTTGTAGACTTAGAGAAAGCTTTTGACAATGTTGACTCGATTACTCTCTTTTAAATACACAGGTACCGAAAGGCTATTTACAATTTGTACAGAAACAAAATGGCAGGTATAAGAGTCGAGCGGCACAATAGGGAAGCAGTGGTTGAGAAGGGAGTGAGACAGGGCTGTAGCCTATCCCCAGTGTTATCCAACTGTATATTGAGAAAAAGGTAAAGGAAACAAAAGACAAATTTGGAGTAATAACTAAAATCCATGGAGAAGAAATAAAAGCTTTGAGGTTTGCCGACGGCATTGTATTTCTGTCAGAGACCGCGAAGGACCTGGAAGAGAAGTTCAACGGAATGGATAGTGCCTTGAAAGGAGGATATAAGATGAACATCAACAAAAGGAAGACGAGGATAATTGAATGTAGTCCAATTAAATAAGGCGATGCTGAGGGAATTAGATTCGGAAATAAGACATTTAAAGTAGTAGATTTTTGCTATTTGAGGAGCAAAATAATAGTCGAAGTAGAGAGGATATAAAATGTAGACTGGGAATGGCAAGGAAAGCATTTCTGAAGAAGAGAAATTTGTTAAGATCTAATGTAGATTTGAGTGTCAGGAAGTCTTTTCTAAAAGTATTTGATCGAGTGTAGCCGCGTATGGAAGTGAAACATGGACGATAAATAATTTGGGCAAGACGAGAATAGAAGTTTTCGAAATGTGGTGCTACAGAAGAATGCTGAAGATTAGATGGATAGATCATGTAACTAATGAGGATGTACTGAACAGAACTGGGGAGAAGAGGAATTTGTGGCACAACTTGACTAGAAAAATGGATCGGTTGGTAGGACACGTTCTGAAGCATGAAGGGATCATCAACTTAGTATTGGAGGAAAGCCCGGAGCGTAGAAATCGTAGAGGGAGATCAAGGCATGAATAAACTAAACAGATTCAGAAGGATGTAGGTTGCAGTAGAGATGAAGCTTGCACAGTATAGAGTAGCATGGAGAGCTCCATCAAACCAACCTCTGGGCTGAAGACGACAACAACAACAATAAAATACACTGACGAAAAAAATCGCTACGGCAAAAAATAATTAACGTTAAGTGATGAAATTTGGGGACCACCTGTCTCTTTGTGACACGTTGAATTGATTAACTCAGTGAGGTGATGTTCATGGCTTCTCTATGCCTTAAAGGCGTTCTTGGCTAACATCAACTCACCACCTCCAGTCTCAAAGGTAACTAACGCTTCCGACCGTTACAGCGTGTATTTGAAGCACGCCTGAATTGCCGGCTCGTAGTGGAACTACTGCGGCCACTCTTAAGTGACTGGCGTGAAATCTGAGTAGACATCATCTTTCAGATGTAGAAACAGGCCTACCATCATTCGATTTTATCCAGTAGTATATGTATTTTGACATACAAGTAGACTAAATTTATACTGAGAAAAAAATATAACACAAATAGTCTAGGGTGTTAACAAACATAAAATGACGAGATAAAGATAACACTCAAAACACACAATAAACGAAACTAAATGTAGAAATACCGTATTTAAGTTAATCTAATGCGCACTTTCTTTTACCGTACATTGTTCAAAATTGGAGTGCGCATAAGATTCGATGGGGCATTACATTTGAGTATTAATTTGAACCCGTTGTTCACCAGCAACATAATAGAAATTTACGAGTAGGTACTGTTCCTCATGTCACAATGCACTCTTGTAATTTCCATTTCATTGTATTATTATTGAAGTAAAAGTTTTGGAATTCGCCGGAAGGTGAAAGGAGGAAGAATGGTCAAACTGTGATTGGTGACACCGTAAGAAACAAAAGAAAAGTAATGGCTGCAGTTCTCAATATACTGAGGCAGAATGTGAAGGCTAGCCGAGGATGAGTTTATCAGTTTACGAAACGTGTGGGCGTGTATCTAAGACGCCGTATAACTCTGTGCCAAAAGCTACCAGAGGATTTTGAGATAGAACTTCAACAATTTTCAGTGGTATGTTATTACACTTTGGAAAGGGAAGGATTTTTCGGTGGACCTAATAGGCAACGCTGAAGAACCACCAATTTGGTTTGATAAGCCACGTAATTAAGTGACTGATTAGGAGATTACAACAGAAGTTACCATCAAAACACAGCTGTAAAGCTGGCAATCACGGTACATGGGCGAAAACAAGCCCTAAGACCTTTAAATATCCCTGATGAAGTCATTGCTCGAAGTCAAGGGAAGGGAACTTTAGTGCTTGATTGGCTCCGAAACGTATGGGAACACCGTCCTGGTGGGCTTTCCAAACTTCCGTCATAAAAAGAGAATCCACAGCCTAGTCAGCGACCTTGTATTACTGGAGGAAAGACTTCTGTTTTACAAGCCCTAGACGTTAGTATAAATAAACCTTTCAAAGGCTATATTCATGAACAGTAAGAAAAATTGGTTTCGTGAAGCAAACTATGAAATAACTCCAACAGGCTGGATTAAGCGTGCTGCAACCAACGTTATTGCACACTGTGCTTCGTTTGCCTGGAAAAGCTTCGAAACACCACTGATCTTAAAATTATCCAAGAAATGCTTTATTTCACGTACTCTAGATGCGAATGAAGATGATGTGCTCTTGAACTATACCAAAGATGATGGGGAAAAAGGGAATAAGTCTGATGTAGACTCCTCAGAGGAGACTAGTAATGACGACACTACTAAATAATGGAGTGTAACACCTGTAATTTACGGCATCTTTATTTGCATGACGTGTAGGTAGTGAAGTTAGGCGTTCTTTTTCAGTAACGACTGTGTTACTTAACAGTGGGTCACTTAAAAATTGTTGTTCTGATAGTTGATGAATGCATCCACTGGTGTGTAAAATAAATTTAGTCTACCACTGACACACCAACAAACTCTTTTCCTACGATTTTAATTTTTAAAATGGAAAGCACATTAATTTCTATGGTGTACTAGATTAGCGTAAATATGGTAGTACCACACAGACAGAATAAAATAGAAACCCGACAGTAGATTAAGTGGGATAGATGGTGGGCGGTTATTGCACAAGTCACCACGTTAAACCTTTAATTAGACTCTATTAAGATACAAAAACTGAAACACAAATAATATTGCTAATTAACACACGTACCGTATGTAATCCTATTTTCTTCTTTTTTTTTTTGGCCTCTTTTTCACAGTTCCACATGTACAAGTTGTATAGATTAAGGGTCGCCATTTTTTAACTGTAATAAAAGTATTAGTAAGACCAGACACGTTTCGCTTTATTTTAAAGCGTCTTCAGAGGTCACTGTAACAATATGGTTTTTTCTCTTACAGTTTTGTTTGTTATGATAATTAACAATTCGAATGCTTTACTATTACTATGAACAGGTTTTATTATTTTCATTACTCACGTTTTTTCTTTTTTTTTTTAATTGCATTGTCCTTCGTGTCAACACATACACGTGGAAGATGAAAGCAATGCCATAAATAAAAAAAAAACGAAAAGAATAAAAACTGTTTCTAATAAGAAGTAAACGATGTGAATTGTTAATGATCATAACAAACGGAATTGTAAGAGAAAGAACCATATTGTTGCAGCGACCACTGAAGATGCTGTAAAATAAAACGAAACGTGCCTGGTCATAGTGAGACTTTCATTACAGTTGCAAAACACGGTAATGAACCTAGATTACTAATAAAAACGATAACGAAACTCAGATATTCGAAAAGTTATGCGAGAGATGAACCACTCGTGACGTCCCAGACGTGAATTATTTCATGCAATTAACTAACAATGAGACACCCTGCCCAAGAACGTCTGGCTCGAGGACACATTTCGAGACCACGTTCTTGAGCAGCGCCGGTGATGGGACAACAGTCTTCAACAGTAATAGTTCCCATCTTCTTTTTGTTTCCTTCTTAAACATTAAATTCCTGTAATTTTTCCATTTCAGAATTTCATATGTGGTAATTTCAAGACGTAATTGCAGGTATTTCTTGTGTGTAAAAGGGCAGAAGGGCTTCGTGACGCTCCAACCACACTTGGTGCTGCATGAACAACGGTGTCCACGGCCTCGGCTGCGTAGTCAAATTTCGCTGCGCATTGAGGATCGTAGGTACCGGCTAAGTGGACGGAGTGGACCACTACGGCCGTACAAAATTCATCAGATGGCGCTAATCCTAGTTGTCTAAATGAAGACTCAAAAAAATTAAGACATTGCCGTTTCTTTATTATTAAACGGCCAGTTGCTGGCTACCTGTTAATGGCTTCCAGAGACA
Source organism: Schistocerca nitens (assembly GCF_023898315.1). NCBI lineage: Eukaryota > Metazoa > Arthropoda > Insecta > Orthoptera > Acrididae > Schistocerca > Schistocerca nitens. The sequence goes on along the minus strand of NC_064615.1, from coordinate 229,862,846 downwards.
ACTAAAATTTGACTTATAGTATTTCATACAACTATTCACAAATACTTGTTTTGTAAATAAAAATGGTAGTGCGACCTCCAGACCAGAAGTGAGGAAACGCAGATGAGCAGATCCAAAGTAATTACAATTTTTACAAAAAAATCGCTAATTGAACTAACAAAACTCTATCGTTATGGATCCCACTGATAATGCCTTAGAACAGGAGAAGGCGAAACGCGTATGGGATAAATAAATCGCGGTTCTAGGCGCGCAGTCCGGAACCGTGCGACTGCTACGGTCGCAGGTTCGAATCCTGCCTCGGGCATGGATGTGTGTGACGTCCTTAGGTTAGTTAGGTTTAAGTAGTTCTGAGTTCTAGGGGACTGATGACCACAGAAGTTGAGTCCCATAGTGCTCAGAGCCATTTCAACCATTTTTTGGATAAATAAAGTAACTAGCAGCAGGAAAAGGCAGTTTTATTTACAAAACAAGTATTTATATGCGTGGTGCGGAGGATGCTCACAAACAAACTTGTTAACTATTCACAAAGTTTAAAACGCTGTCATTATTCGCTCATTAAGAGGTATAATTTTATGCCTAAGGATTAACACAATAAGTCACATATTAAACTTTGAAACAGTGTATACTCTTATGTCTTGAGGCAGCGTAAGTCATGGCACGCACATTACACTCCCTATGTTCATCCAGTATTTGAGAATGAGAGCACTCAGCGTTTCGAACAAAGTATACACGTAATTTCAGACCTCTTCGAAGCGTTGTCGTGCTGAGTCAGCCAAGAAAATAAAGAAACCGTATTTGTTTATCGCTTACTACAATCATAAATATCTCTGGAGTGAGCATTGCGTTCTGCGCATGTTGTCAACATTAAACCAGGACTGCCACGTGTTTTCGGGACTTCGCTGTGCCTGTGTGCTTTCCGCAGCGTTTGAAGTTTATAATATCAAGAGTTTTTGTTGTGTTTCGCCGTTTGTTGATAGTGTAATAGCGATGGTGAATTACTGTTGTTGCTACGGATGCAAAGAAAAATATGTGAAAGGAGGGATAGTAACTTTTCATGGGTACATACCATATAGCTCTAATTATAGTTATCATATTAGTAAGAGACACTGTATATGTTTAAAAATTTCGAGACGCATTATAATTAAGGCTTGATTCTGTAGACCTATTTTTCTACGATTTTATGACTATATAATAGATATTACGGCTCGTACAAAAGCTTACAAACAATCGCGTCCTCTCGTAAATTTGCTAGTGGAACAGGAAAGGGAATGGTTAGTTGTTTCAGCAAATACTATCCTCAATGCATTTATGAGTGACTTGTCGATTGTGTATATAGTTTACTCGGTCTACTATTTGTTTATTTGTTTAATAAACTGAAAGCAAGTACGTAAAATGCGTTAAATAAATACTTCAAAGTGTCACCAATAAGAAAAATTGTGCTTTACATTGCAACAACGAGAAAATAAATACACAGAAATAGCAGAAAAAAGGACGAATTAGAAGGGATATAATCGCTAATGTGTGGCAAATTCGGTGTTTTTTGGACACTTGCAAAAGTACTAGCGTACTGTCAAGTCGTTTTGCAAGACTTTTACTGCAAAAATGTACGTCAGGCTCTGTAATACTATAAAGTGCCGTATCATACCGAAAACTACCAAAAATCGGGAGCATCTGAACTATGACACCTATTGCAAAGAAGCAGAATGCAATATCACTTGCCCTTAAAAGTTACGTAGCTGGTTTATTCCCGTAATCAAATGGATACTGTTAAAATGTCTGTGCAACATATATAAATAATCCACGACACGTACGAAGAGAATCAGTTTGTATTATGGATGTAGTGACATTCTAAATATACAGGGCGCTATACGGACACACGCACGTCGTCCCGAGATCACGTGACCAGGCCGGCAATGTATGTTGACAACACGAAATCTGTTCTGCGCGTGTGAATGCTCACTCCAGAGATATTTACTCTATGACTACAATGATCAGCCAAAACATTATGAACACTGCCCACCACGACATTGGATGCCGCCTCGTGGCGTTGCGGACACGTGAATGCGGTAACAAAAGTGTGTAAGCGGAGCGGACACGAACGAGGCTTCACGCCCCAGACCCATTGACATAAGCGACTTTGCCAAGGGCAAACTGTTATTACACAGAGCCTATGAACGAGTGTCTTGAAAACGGCGACGCTGGCCGAATGTTCGCGTGCTACTGTCGTGAGGACAGTGAAACTTCCACTAGGCGTTAAATTATTGGGCATCGACGACTCTTTACTGAATGTGGGGTTCGGAGGCTTGTCTGCTCTGTATGAAAATGAGCGTATAGCGTCAGTGGCCGTGAGTTCCCAGGTGGGAAGTTTGGCCGCCAAGCGCAGGTCTTATTGAGCTGTGACGCCACACTGGGCGATCTGCGCGTCGACAATGGGGATGAAATGATGATGAGGACATCACAACACCCAGCCCCTGAGGGGAGAAAATCTCCTTGCCCATCAGGGAATCGAAACCGGGCCCCCATGCGTGGCAATCCAATGCGCTGACCATTCAGCTAATGGGACGGACGTCTGCTCTGCAACGTGGGGTAGATGCTGATTTGTGGCATGTCTGACGCAAGAGCACAATGCTCGCGCACGCAGAAGTGTTTCGGAACACACCATTCACCGTACATTGTTGAACATGGAGTCCTGCAGCAGACCACCCCTACATGTTAACATGTTGATCTACATCTACATCTACATCCATACTCCGCAAGCCACCTGACGGTGTGTGGCGGGGGGTACCTTGAGTACCTCTATCGGTTCTCCCTTCTACTGTTCGTGGAAAGAAAGATTGTCGGTATGCCTCTGTGTGAGCTCTAATCTCTCTGATTTTATCCTCATGGTCTCTTCGCGGGATATACGTAGGAGGGAGCAATATACTGCTTGACTCCTCAGTTAAGGTATGTTCTCGAAACTTCAACAAAAGCCCTTACCGAGCTACTGAGCGTGTCTCTTGCAGGGTCTTCCTCTGGAGTTTATCTACCATCTCCGTAACGCTTTCACGATTACTGAACGATCATGTAACGAAGCGCGCTGCATTCCTTTGGATCTTCTCCATCTCTTCCATCAACCCTATCTGGTATGGATCCCACACCGGTGAGTAGTATTCAAGCAGTGGGGGACCAAGTGTGCAGTAGCCTACTTCCTTTGTTTTCGGACTGCAGTTCCTTAGGATTCTTCCAATGAATCTAAGTCTGGCATCTGCTTCACCGACGATTAATTTTATATGGTCATTCCATTTTAAATCACTCCTAATGTCTACTCCCAGATAATTTATGGAATTAACTGCTTCCAGTTGCTGACCTGCTATACTGTAGCTAAATGATAAAGGATCTTTCTTTCTATGTATTCGTAGCACATTACACTTGTCAACATTGAGTTTAAATTGCCATTCCCTGCACAATGCGTCAATTCGTTGCAGATCTTCCTGCATTTCAGTACAATTATCCATTGTTACAACCTCTCGATATACCACAGCATCATCCGCAAAAAGCCTCATTGAACTTCCGATGTTATCCACAAGGTCATTTATATATATTGTGATTAGCAACGGTCCTACGACACTCCCCAGCGGCACACCCGAAATCACTCTCCAACGACACTGTCAATAACGACTGCAGTAGCCAAGAGACCATCGCGATTCGACTTTGCCCAATGGAAACGTGTCGGCTCTTCGAGTGAATCACATTTTTGCTGCACTAGGTCGGTGGTCGTCTCCGTCATCGGGGTGAAGGGGGCTCGAAACGTGCAGCGCGCCACGGATGCAGCATTACGCTATGGGAGACATTCTCCTGCGCTTACTTGGGACCGGTGGTAGTAATTGAGGACACGCTGACAGCTGCGAAGCACCTGCATCCCTTCGCGTTTGATATTTCCCGACGGCGATGTCTTTCAGCAGTATGACTGTCTGTGTCTCCGAGACAGAAGCGTAAGACTATGGTTTGAGTAGCATTTTAGTGAAATCCGCAGCTCTTGGTCTTGCGGTAGTGCTCTTGCTTCCCGCGCACGGGGTCCCGGGTGCGATTTCCGGCGGGCTCAGGGATTTACCCTGCCTCGAGATGACTGGGTGTTGTTGTGTCGTCATCATCATCATCATTCATCCCAATTACGGTCGGAGGAAGGCAATGGCAAACCACCTCCTGCTAGGACCTTGCGTAGTCGGCTTTGCGGGTCTCCCGCATCGTCCCCCCTAAGCTCCTCGGAGTATGGGATCTCATCACCATAGTGAAATCACGTTGATGCTTCAGTGACCAAATTCATCTGATGTAAACGCTATAACACCACCCGCGTCGCTATTGGGTGCCATCACTGCGTACGCAAATCAGTTGCTCGGTATTTACACGAATTACATGACTTGTGCGTACATATCTAATGCCACATACCTCCACAAACCTGTCATAAACTGTCGGATCCATAACACGCAGAATTAGTGATGTATTTCGTTCCAAAGACGGACAAACAAGCTATTAAACTGGTTGTCATAATATTTTGACTCATCAGTGTATATTTTCCCTCCTCATCCAGAAAAACTATAGCATCACGCAATACGTTTTAATTTATTACTTTTTTACTACCAATTCTATTCGCAACACATTTTGCACACCGTATCCACATCTATCACTCCAGATACCTTTCCTTTTATTTACTTTTTCACGCCAATGTGTTATCTGCGTCTTACTTATAACACAAACGTTTGAAGTCCTGCTGAAATACTGTAGGTATACATCTTTCGCATATGGCTGCACACTGTTATGGAACATTCAGAATGGTACAAGACTCTGCAGCTTTGTCTTCCGCAACTTCCTTTTCCATCAGATGAGTTATACTACCAAGTATGACAATCAAAATATCTAGCTGTAAGCTTATCTAACACAGCAGCTGTCTCATCAGTACCTTTTCCAGCATTCAACATTACGGAAAAACATGTGCAACTGCTCCGGTCCTCACCAGCCTTTTGTGATCAAACGACCCACAAGCACAGTAGCGCCGTTGCTAAACGCCAGGATTCCATAGTTTGCTGTATCTTTCGTCTTTTTGTGAAAAAGAAGCAGTTGCTTTGCGCAGCTTCTCTTCAAAGCGTCTATTTACGCTCCAAGCGTATGAAATATCTGAGTGTACATTAGCCCCGCGCTTTAGCTCTAACGGTGGTAGATGCTAGGTACCTACCACCTCCGTTGTTCGCAGTATAACATGGATGACGTCTAGTTTCCAGCCCACACTGTATAGGGAATCTTATTCTTTCCTCTCCCCTTCATGGCAACGTAAACAAGCGCGGAAAATAGAAATTTTCCAGAGCGCTGCACTGCTTCTATTGTCCAGTCCGGTTAGTCGCAAGTGTCCGTTTCGCTGCATTATTCTCGTCGTAGATTTCAGTTCACAATTCTTCTTGAGTATCTGTGTTTCTCTGTACTCCAATACAGCCTTCGGGCTGTTTCCTGGTTTCCACATCAACACTGGGTAAGTGGTTGGCAGCAAATACTGCCGCTTTCCCGCTCCATTCGCGAATGGTTTTCAGTAAGATAGATTGTCGGTATACCGAAATACACGCCTGAATTTATGTATTTCAAGCAAACATCAAAAGACGTCTTCAGCATTTCTCTTTACTTACGGGGTATGTAAATACGGGAAGAGAGTGACACAAGTTGCACTACGCCACCTGAATCATCTTTGTAAACAACATGATACTGATATCTCTAAAGCTGTCATGTGGTAGAGTGGTGTGGCTTCACTGATGTTGTTTAGGGGTCAGTTGCCTAATCAGTGAGGTTTTCAAGTCGTACCTACACATGTATTATTATGTTTCTGCCGATAAGTACACTACTGGCCATTAAAATTGCTACACCACGAAGATGACGTGCTACAGACGCGAAATTTAACCGACAGGAAGAAGATGCTGTGATATGAAAATGATTAGCTTTCCAGAGCATTCACACAAGGTTGGCGCCGGTGGCGACACTTACAACGTTTTGACATGAGGAAAGTTTCCAACCGATTTCTCATACACAAACAGCAGCTGACCGGCGTCAAACGTTGTTGTAATGCCTCGTGTAAGGAGAAGAAATGCGTACCATCACGTTTCCGACTTTGATAAAGGTCGGATTGCAGCCTATCGCGATTGCGGTTTATCGTATCGCGACATTGCTGCTCGCGTTGGTCGAGATCCAATTACTGTTAGCAGAATATGGAATGGGTGAGTTCAGGAGGGTAATACGGAAAGCCGTGCTGGATCCCAACGGCCTCGTATTACTAGCAGTCGAAATGACAGGCATCTTATCCACATTGCTGTAACGGATCGTGCAGCCACGTCTCGATCCCTGAGTCAAAAGATGGGGACGTTTGCAAAACAACCACCATCTGCACGATCAGTTCGACGAAGTTTGCAGCAGCATGGACTATCAGCTCGGAGACCATGGCTGCGGTTACCTTTGACGCTGCATCACAGACAGGAGCGCCTGCGATGGTGTACTCAACGACGAACCTGGGTGCACGAATGGCAAAACATCATTTTTTCGGATGAATCCAGGTTCTGTTTACAACATCATGATGGTCGCATCCGTGTTTGGCGGCATCGCGGTGAACGCACATTGGAAGCGTGTATTCGTCATCGCCATACTGGCGTTATCACCCGGCGTGATGGTATGGGGTACCATTGGTTACACGTCTCGGTCATCTCTTGTTCGCATTGACGGCACTTTGAACAGTGGACGTTACATTTCAGATGTGTTACGACCCGCGGCTCTACCCTTCATTCGATCCCTGCGAAGCCCTACATTTCAGCAGGATAATGCACGAGCGCATGCTGCAGGTCCTGTACGGGCCTTTCTGGATACAGAAAATGTTGGATTGCTGCCCTGGCCAGCACATTCTCCAGATCTCTCACCAACTGAAAACGTCTAGTCAATGGTGGCCGAGCAACTGGCTCGTCACAATACGCCAGTCACTACTTTTGATGAAATGTGGTATCGTGTTGAAGCTGCATGGGCAGCTGTACCTGCACACGCCATCCAAGCTCTGTTTGACTCAATGCCCAGGCGTATCAAGGCCGTTATTACAGCCAGAGGTGGTTGTTCTGGGCACTGCTTTCTCAGAATCTATGCACCCAAACTGCGTGAAACAGTTACAAACTGTTCTGTTTACATAAGATATTTTCTATGTGTAAAGTGTACAACAAGTTGTATGTGATGTTTAGTGTGTGTGAGACTCCGCACAAATGGTCCATTAGAAAACTGTAAGTACAAATTCTTCTAAATTTCGCCACTAACTTCACAAAAAGAATAGATACCCAACTAAAAATTCACGTGTTTCTTAGATATTGCAGTAAAAGTCAACGAAATGATGCAGACTCACACACACTGACAACATCAATAGAAATGGCTTAATACACACAAAAAACGCACTTGAAAATGGGAATTATTTCTCGAAACGCGTCGTGCGAAAAGTAAAATAAAGAATAATCGTGACTGGTAGCAGAAGATTTATTTATTAATAAACAAACCTATTGGTTCTACAGTCGCAGGCTTTCAAAAACCATTTATAATGGATCAAATCAAACTCGTTATTGTTTACACTGACGAAAAAAATGGCAACATCAAGAAAACGTTGCGCGACGTGAACTAAAGTTGGCCGACGTGTTTCTGCATCTGACAGATAATTTCTTTTCAAATATCGCATCAGTGGAATAAGAGTGGCGCTTGTAACGCAACTCTAAGGTTGAAAATTAGTTTTGCGTTAAATACACGCTGTAAAGGTAATGAGCGTTAATATGTTTTGAGATTGGACGTGGTGAGTTGATGTTATTCAAGAATGCCTTTAAGGCGACGAAGACGCCATTATCAACACGTCTATGGGTTTGAACGAGATCTTGTTATATTGTACGAGAGGCTGGATGTTCCTACAGCGATACTGCAGAAAGGCTTGGTAGGAATGTTGCCGCTGTACATGACCGTTGGCAGCGGTCTTCACCGGGAAGTATGGAAGTGGCATTATTCGGAAATAATACCATGGTCCACGGCGTATGGCCCTGGCGCATCGTACTGCGTCTGCAGCAATATGAGCAGCCCTGGCCCTGAGCACTATGCGACTTAACTTCTGAGGTCATCAGTCGCCTAGAACTTAGAACTAATTATACCTAACTAACCTAAGGACATCACACACATCCATGCCCGAGGCAGGATTCAAACCTGCGACCGTAGCGGTCGCTCGGTTCCAGACTGTAGCGCCCAGAACCACGCGGTCACTCCGGCCGGCAATATGAGCAGCAGTTGGTATCTTAGTGGTCCAACGAACTACACTCCTGGAAATTGAAATAAGAACACCGTGAATTCATTGTCCCAGGAAGGGGAAACTTTATTGACACATTCCTGGGGTCAGATACATCACATGATCACACTGACAGAACCACAGGCACATAGACACAGGCAACAGAGCATGCACAATGTCGGCACTAGTACAGTGTATATCCACCTTTCGCAGCAATGCAGGCTGCTATTCTCCCATGGAGACGATCGTAGAGATGCTGGATGTAGTCCTGTGGAACGGCTTGCCATGCCATTTCCACCTGGCGCCTCAGTTGGACCAGCGTTCGTGCTGGACGTGCAGACCGCGTGAGACGACGCTTCATCCAGTCCCAAACATGCTCAATGGGGGACAGATCCGGAGATCTTGCTGGCCAGGGTTGTTGACTTACAGCTTCTAGAGCACGTTGGGTGGCACGGGATACATGCGGACGTGCATTGTCCTGTTGGAACAGCAAGTTCCCTTGCCGGTCTAGGAATGGTAGAACGATGGGTTCGATGACGGTTTGGATGTACCGTGCACTATTCAGTGTCCCCTCGACGATCACCAGTGGTGTACGGCCAGTGTAGGAGATCGCTCCCCACACCATGATGCCGGGTGTTGGCCCTGTGTGCCTCGGTCGTATGCAGTCCTGATTGTGGCGCTCACCTGCACGGCGCCAAACACGCATACGACCATCATTGGCACCGAGGCAGAAGCGACTCTCATCGCTGAAGACGACACGTCTCCATTCGTCCCTCCATTCACGCCTGTCGCGACACCACTGGAGGCGGGCTGTACGATGTTGGGGCGTGAGCGGAAGACGGCCTATGGGTGTGTGGGACCGTAGCGCAGCTTCATGGAGACGGTTGCGAATGGTCCTCGCCGATACCCCAGGAGCAACAGTGTCCCTAATTTGCTGGGAAGTGGCGGTGCGGTCCCCTACAGCACTGCGTAGGATCCTACGGTCTTGGCGTGCATCCGTGCGTCGCTGCGGTCCGGTCCCAGGTCGACGGGCACGTGCACCTTCCGCCGACCACTGGCGACAACATCGATGTACTGTGGAGACCTCACGCCCCACGTGCTGAGCAATTCGGCGGTACGTCCACCCGGCCTCCCGCATGCCCACTATACGCCCTCGCTCCAAGTCCGTCAACTGCACATACGGTTCACGTCCACGCTGTCGCGGCATGCTACCAGTGTTAAAGACTGCGATGGAGCTCCGTATGCCACGGCAAACTGGCTGACACTGACGGCGGCGGTGCACAAATGCTGCGCAGCTAGCGCCATTCGACGGCCAACACCGCGGTTCCTGGTGTGTCCGCTGTGCCGTGCGTGTGATCATTGCTTGTACAGCCCTCTCGCAGTGTCCGGAGCAAGTATGGTGGGTCTGACACACCGGTGTCAATGTGTTCTTTTTTCCATTTCCAGGAGTGTATTACAAATAAGGGCAGCTCGGAACCAAGCACCCTGTAGCAAGCATTCGTCGACCCCAAACCTCCGTCATTTGCGACTTTGGTGGTGTCAAGGGAGAGCTCACTGGGCGGCAGAGTGGAGGTCTGTTGCCTGTTATGATGAAAGATGGTTCTGCTGCCTCGGCGCCAGTGATGGCCATGAGTTGGTTAGGAGAGGCCAGTTGAGGGCCTGCAACCATCCTGTGTGTGTGGGGTGGACACAGTGAACTACATATGAAGTTATGGTCTGGGGTGCGACTTCGTATGACAGCAGGAGCACTCTCATGGATATCCCACGCGTCCTGACAGCAGTTTTTTTTCTGCTGGTTCAACATGTTGTGCTGCCATTCATGACCAACACTCCAGGAGTGCTTTCCAACAATATAATGTTCGTCCACATACTGCAGTTGTGACCCAATATGCCCTCCAGGGTGACAACATGTTTCCTTGACCTGCTCGATCACCAGATCTGTCTGCAATAGAGCACATCTGGCCCATCATCGGAGGACGAATCCAACGTCATCCACGTCCAGCATTAACCGACTCTGCATTGACCGACCAAGTGCAGCAGGCATGGAATCGATGCTACAAACTGACATCCGGTACCTGTACAACTTAAAGCGTACACGTTTGCGTGCTTGCATTCAACATTACCCCGGTTATTAATGTACCAGCATTTCCAGAACGAAGGTGTCCCGACAGGAAGACGTTCGAAGCAATTGATCGGCGTCTTAGGGAGCACGGAACATTCCAGCCTATGACTCGCGACTGGGGAAGACCTAGAACGACTAGGACACCTGCGATGGACGAGGCAATTCTTCGAGCAATTGACGATAACCCTAATGTCAGCGTCAGAGAAGTTGCTGCTGTACAAGGTAACGTTGACCACGTCACTGTATGGAGAGTGCTACGGGAGAACCAATTGTTTACGTACAGGCACTATCAGCAGCTGATTGGCCTCCACGGGTACACTTCTGCGAATGGTTCATCCAACAATGTGTCAATCCTCATTTCAGTGCAAATGTTCTCTTTACGGATGAGGCTTAATTCCAACGTGATCAAATTGTAAATTTTCACAATCAACATGTGTGGGCTGACGAGAATCCGCACGCAATTGTGCAATCACGTCATCAACACAGATTTTCTGTGAACGTTTGGGCAGGCATTGTTGGTGATGTCTTGATTGGGCCCCATGTTCTTCCACCTACGCTCATTGGAGCACGTTATCATGATTTCATACGGGATACTCTACCTGTGCTGCTAGAACATGTGCCTTTACAAGTACGACACAACATGTGGTTCATGCACGATGGACCTCCTGTACATTTCAGTCGAAGTGTTCGTACGCTTCTCAACAACCGATTAGGTGACCGATGGATTGGTAGAGGCGGACCAATTTCATGGCATCCACGCTCTCCTGACCTCAACTCTCTTGACTTTCATTTATGGGGGCATTTGAAAGCTCTTGTCTACCCAACCCCAGTACCAAATGTAGAGACTCTTCGTGCCCCTATTGTAATACAATACGCCATTCTCCAGGGCTGCATCAGCGCATCAGGGATTCCATGCGACGGAGGGTGGATGCATGTATCTTCGCTAACGGAGGACATTTTGAACATTTCCTGTAACAAAGTGTTTGAAGTCACGCAGGGACGTTCTGTTGCTGTGTGTTTGCATTCCATGATTAATGTGATTTGAAGAGAAGTAATAAAATGAGCTCTAACATGGAAAGTAAGCGTTTCCGGACACATGTCCACATAACATATTTTATTTCTTTGTGTGTGAGGAATGTTTCCTGAAAGTTTGGCCGTACCTTTTTGTAACAGCCTGTATATCTAACAGATATATTTTGCATGGCGTCTAGGAAACGATAAACGACTACTGAGTCTACTTCAGACAAAATAGGAAAACGGTACCAGCGATACAGCTGCTGTAAGATAGCACTCTCTCCGAAAACTATCCTTACGAAACATCATCACCTCCCGCGAAACTAAGTGGATAGTATACTGTCGTTGATGGTAGAGGTATATATACCATAGTCTCGAAACGTCATTTCTGGCCAGATGCGGCAGATGGACACCCAGATTGTTTTGACTGGGTATAGAGAGGCGAATATTTTGTGAATAAAGGCGCTTGTCGAAGACATATGACAAACTGGAGACAGAAAGAGACAAAGTCTGCAGTAACAACATACTTAGAAACGTAGCTTGAGATGATAGTGGAATGATTTCAGAAGGGAATTTTGTAGGTGAACGGGTATGTTTTCTAGTGTGGGAAAAGAGGGCATTAGATGAGAGATACAAATGTTGGTGACTGATGAGACAAGAATCAGGAATAGAACATATTTGAACACACACATTGAAACCTTTACATAACGTTAGGGGAGTGACTTCTTACTGTGAGATACTTTGATGCAAGGCTGCCTATGGGTCACTGAATAACATGCACTTACGCACTGCCGTCAGAGACCTTAATTGCAGAGTGCAAATGGAGAAGGTTCTAAGAGCTAAATCTCACACATGTCAGGAGAATCAGAAAGCAATGTGTCTCCTTTCGTACACAACATATTAGTATGTAAAAATTTGAGAAGGATTCTGATATCACAGTTATGCTACCCACTTCATCACTGCAAAAAATAGTGGGACAAATTAAAAAATAAAAAATTCGTTAAAATCTTTGTGTCATATCAGGAAATTGAATGCTTGTAGCTACCAAAAAGATTTTATTTCAAGTGCCATTAATATAGAGGCACTACGAACACAAGTACAGAAATAAAGCATTAATACTTTAACGAAGGGAACTGTAATTAACAAAAAGCATTTCTTATTTCTTTTCATTTTTTACGAGAGAATGACAATGTGATATTTAAGAAAAAAATCTTTCCGACATTTTATCCCAATAATGGAATGGTGTAAGAAAGTCTACTGTAAAATCCCCTGTGCTGTTGAGGAAGAAATGGCAGCATCGTCAACCGGTCCTGTTTAGTAACTGATAAATATGGCTACTGTTTCAGATGAAATACGGCATAGCATACACTTATCACGGTCTTTCCTCTTTTGAATATAGTGGCATTCCTCCAGTCTTCCTTTTCAAAGTAAGAATATTTATATAGCTATTTGAGATGGATGAGTAAGAGAGCCATCGGTAATAGCTAGAGTTCTAAGACGTTTGCATTGATAACAGTGTTTCAGCGGCATCTTTAAAATCGCAGAAGTCAGTTGTATGAATTGCTACTACGAAGGGCGTTTAATGATTAATGCAACATATTTGTCCGTCGGACAGTTTCGGTTTAAAAAATCTGGAATTTGTAGTGGGACATCGTGGGATGTTTTCACTTCAGCCCCTATAGTTTCAATAGATGCGATAAATGGCGGCGCTATGTACAGCCGTCAAAATGGATTCTGTAACGGAGGTACGCTCCAAGTAGATAACTGTCGTTGAGTTTCTTTGGCCGGAAAATCAGAGCATCGCAGATATTCATAGGTGCTAGCAGAATGTCTACGATGACCTGGCAGTGAACAAAACCATGGCGAGTCGTTGGGCGAGGCATCTGTCGTCTTCACAACAAGGTCGTGCAAATCTGTCCGCACGTCGGCATGCCACACACAACAGTGACTCCTGAAGCGCTGAAACTTACGGGCACAATCGAGGTGATCGACGGATCAGAAACAAACGCCTCAGTGCATAGACGGACGTCTCTGTTGGTAGCGCTAACACACTCGCCCACCAGTTGAAATACTCAAAGGTGTGTTCCCGCTGGGTTCCTCACCAACTACCAGAAGACCCTAAAGAGCAACCAAGGACCATCTCTGTGGAATTGCTTGCGCGTTACGAGGCTGATAGTGACAATTTTTATCGAACATCGTCACAGGCGATGAAACATGGGTACATCACTTCGAATCGTAGACTAAACGGCAATCCATGGCGTAGCGCCACACTACATCTTCTGCGAAGAAAAGCATTAATGCCGCACCCCCAGCCCGTAAAGTCATGGCGACCGTCTACTGGGACTCTGAAGGGGTTATTCTGTTTGATGTTCTCCCTCATGGTGCCAAAATCAACTATGAAGTGTAATGTGCTCATCATTATCTTCGTTTCCCCTCTATCCAACACCTGGTCAGGTTGGGGTATCAATGGTACTTCGCCACTTTGCTCTGTCTTTCCACCATTCTTCTTCCACAATTTGGTTCCATAGCAGAATTCTCCTCCTTAAACTCATCTTTATTATATCGATCCATCTTGTTCTCGGTCTTCGTCTCGGCCTCTTGCCCTCAATCTTGAACTCCATCATTCTTCTTGGTATTCTTCCCTCTCCCATCCTCTTTACATGCCCAAACCATTTTAATCTATTCTTTTCTATTTTCTCAGTCAGCTTCTCCACTCCAATTTCCTTCCTAACATCTTCATTTTTTCACTCCGTCTCTCCTCGTCTACCCTATCATACTTCTCAGAAACTTCATTTCACTGGATTGTATACTTCTCTTCTCTCTTCCAGTCATAGTCCAAGTCTCTGAGCCGTAAATTAGTATGGGTCTGAAGTAAGTCTTGTATAGCACCAGCTTGCACCTCATTGGCACTACCCTTCCCCACACCAAGCCCCTCACACATTGGTAAAATGTACTACTCTGTTGTATTCTTTTGCTAATTTCTGTCTCCAGACGAGCACTCCTGAAAGAAAGGATATCCTTTCTTTCAGGAGTGCTAGTTCTGCAAGGTTCGCAGGAGAGCTTCTGTAAAGTTTGGAAGGTAGGAGACGAGGTACTGGCAGAAGTAAAGCTGTGAGTACCGGGCGTGAGTCGTGCTTCGGTAGCTCAGTTGGTAGAGCACTTGCCCGCGAAAGGCAAAGGTCCCGAGTTCGAGTCTCGGTCGGGCACACAGTTTTAATCTGCCAGGAAGTTTCAAACTAACTTCTCCTTCTCCATGAGAACTCAAGATCTCACACCCGTCTGGGCGCCCGAGAGAAGGTCACAAAAGTTCATTGGCCTGTTCTTCCACCTTCTCCCTACAGCCTGGATACCGCATCTTTCGACTTCCGTTTGTTTGGCCCAATGAAGGACGCACTCCACGAGAAGCAGTACGTGGATGATTGGGAAGTTATTGATGCAGCAAGACGTTGGCTCCGACATCCACCCGTGGATTCGTATATACTGGCTTACAGGCCGTTACTGTAAGGCGGCGTAAGGCCGTCGCATTGAACGAAGATTAGGTTGAAAACTAGGGTCTTATAGCTGAAAGAGTGGGGAACAATATGGTGTATTGGCATCCTGAATAAAACCAACCTACTTTCAGAAAAAAAATGTGTTTCGTTTATTATTGAATATCCGTCGTACATGGAATCGTTTCATAGCTTTAACTGACTCACCAGTCTCGCGTAAATTTTGCGTAACAAAGGCCTTGCTTACAATTCTTCGTATCTCTAAAACTGCAAAATCGCTGACGTAGCGCAAAAAGCAGTGCCCACCCACTAAAAACTTTTCTGCTATACCTTCAGATCACGCCAGGCTAAATGGAGGAGCCTCGAGGCATAGCACCTGAAGCGCTGCAGCACTTCTTCGCACAAACAACATGCGCCATCCACTAATGAAGATCTGAAACATGTTCCATGTGATGTGGCACTTGGAACAAGTCAATGGACATGCAACTGACAAGGGAACCTCCCCATCGCACCCCCCTCAGATTTAGTTATAAGTTGGCACAGTGGATAGGCCTTGAAAAACTGAACACAGATTTATCGAGAAAATAGGAAGAAGTTACGTGGAACTACGAAAAAAATAAGCAAAACATACACACTGAGTATCCATGTGCAAGATAGGCAACATCAAGGAGAGCGTGAGCCTAGAAGCTCTTTGGTCCCGTTGTCAGCGTGAGTACCTGCGGAACGAGAGGTCCTTCGTTCAAGTCTTCCCTCGAGTGATAATTTTAATTTCTTTATTTTCGCAAAGTTATGATCTGTCCGTTCGTTCATTGACGTCTCTGTTCACTGTAGTAAGTTTATTGTCTGTGTTTTGCGACCGCACCGCAAAACGGTGCGATTAGTATACAAAAGGACGTGCCTCTCCAATGAGAACCGAAAACATTTGATCGCAAGGTAATAGGTCAACCGATTCCTCCACAGGAAAACACGTCTGATATATTCTATACGACACTGGTGACAGATAATAATTGTCTGAAAATAAAAAATTAAATTCTTCACTCAAGGGCAGACCTGAACCCAGGACCTTTCGTTCCACAGCTGCTAACGCTAACCACGGGACCAAGGCGTTCCTGATGTCGCACTCTCCTTGATGTTGCATATCTTCCACGTGGACTACTCATTTTGTTTATTTTGCTTATTTTTTTCATAGTTCCACACAACTTCTTCCTGTTTTCTCGATAGATCTGTGTTCAGTTTTTCAAGGCCTATCCACTGCGCCATCTTATAACTAAATCTGAGGGGGGTGCGATGGGGAGGTTCCCTTGTGAGCATCGAGAACGCAACAGCGCTGAAAATGCGTTTTGTGAAAACATTTCACGTGGAAAGTTTCGAATCTCAGTCCTTCAATTGTTTTGTAATTTTGTGGTTTGTTTGGCGGAAATGAAATTAACTGTCTGTAGTCCAAAACAGAGCAAAAATGGTTCAAATGGCTCTGAGCACTATGGGACTCAACTGCTGTGGTCATAAGTCCCCTAGAACTTAGAACTACTTAAACCTAACTAACCTAAGGACAGCACACAACACCCAGCCATTACGAGGCAGAGAAAATCCCTGACCCCGCCGGGAATCGAACCCGGGAACCCGGGCGTAGGAAGCGAGAACGCTACCGCACGACCACGAGATGCGGGCAAAACAGAGCACCTAATGGAAGTAAAATGCCTCTAATAGAATCTGGTCAGATTCATGCAATTTTGCGTATGAACACCTGCGTCTGGTTTGAGCTGACCTAAAGAATTTCAGAAGCAATTTGTTTATGAAAAGCGAGGTTCCGAGTTGCTTCTTGGAAAGACTTCCCACGCCATCTAAATGATCTTTGAGGAACTCCTGAACTAAGTAATTTCAGAATATTAACGATGTAGACTGGTAATGGCAAGGAAAGCGTTTCTAAAGAAGAGAAACTTGTTAACATCCAGTATAGATTTAAGTGTCAGGAAGTCATTTATGAAAGTATTTGCATGGAGTGTAGCCATGTATGGAAGTGAAACATTTACGATAAATAGTTTGGAAAAGAAGAGAAAAGAAGCTTTCGAAACGAAATGTGATGCTACAGAAGAATGCTGAAGATAGATTGGTAGATCAAATAACTAATAAGGAGGTATTGAATGGAACTGGGGAGAAGAGGCGTTTGTGGCACAACATGATTAGAAGAAGGGATCGGTTGGTAGGACATGTTCTGAGGCATCAAGGGATCGCCAATTTAGTATTGCGGGCAGCGTGGAGGGTAAAAATCTTAGAGGGAGACCAAGAGATGAATACACTAAACAGCTTCAGAAGGATGTAGATTGCAGTAGGTTCTCTGAGATGAAGAAGCTTGCACAGGA
The DNA here is from genome assembly GCF_023898315.1 of Schistocerca nitens. NCBI lineage: Eukaryota > Metazoa > Arthropoda > Insecta > Orthoptera > Acrididae > Schistocerca > Schistocerca nitens. Next base: position 229,845,560 of record NC_064615.1, on the reverse strand, counting down.
TATGGTAGCATCAAACCAGTCTCAGGACTGTAGCACCACATTTCGAAAGCTTATATTCTCTTTTTGTCTAAACTATTTATTGTCCACGTTTCACTTCCATACATGGGTGCACGCCATCTATACTCGATGTTAACAAATTTCTCTTCTTCAGAAACGACTTAATTGCCATTGCCAGTCTACATTTTATATCCTCTCTACTTCGACCATCATCAGTTATTTTGCTCCCCCAAATAGCAAAACTCATTTACTACTTTCAGCGTCTCATTTCCTAATCTAATACCCTCAACATCACCCCATTTTATTCTACTACATTCCATTATCCTCGTTTTGTTTTTGTTGATGTTCATCTCATATCCTCCTTTCAAGACACTGTCCATTCCGTCAGCTGCTATCAAAGTTTTAATTTATTCTCCATGGATTTTAATTCCTACTCCAAATTTTTCTTTTGTTTCCTTTACTGCTTGCTCAATGTACAGACTGAAAAACATCGGGGATAGGCTACAACCCTGTCTCACTCCCTTCCCAACCACTGCTTCCCTTTCATGCCCCTCGACTCTTATAACTGCCATCTGCTTTCTGTACAAATTGTAAATAGCCTTTCGCTCCCTGTATTTTACCCCTGCCACCTTCAGAATTCGAAAGAGAGTATTTCAGTCAACACTGTCAAAGCCTTTCTCTAAGTCTAAAAAATGCTAGAAACGTAGGTTTGCCTTTCCTTACTAACTAACTTATGCTAAGGACAACACACACACACCCATGCCCGAGGGAGGACTCGAACCTCCGACGGGGGGAGCCGCCAGAACCATGGCAAGGCGCCCTGGACAGCGGGCTACCAGCGCGGCTACCATCAGTAGTCCAAGAGTGTAAGCGAAATATTCTTATTTTCACTTGCAGTTCTGCCATCCGTGGACCAGGGTTTCCTATGCCAGCTTGATACCACTGCCCCTCTCCACCATCAGTGAAATTCTGTACTGCAATCACGGGAACACTCTGTTTACGGTGTATCTTAGGCCAGACGTGATCGACCGTTTTGTGTGTTTCGCTGGCTGTAACTCTAGTAGTGTTATGACCACCTCTTTGTCATCACTTCCCGTCGTTACCGGAACGCTGGGGTTTAGATGATTTATGTGAAAGTTAATCACTATTTTTGTACGAGCATACAATGTGTGCTAACTGTGCCAGTAAAGTAACGAAAATTTACGAGTCGGTCAGATTTTTAGCACCTTTTGACTTATTCTTCTTTGTTTCAGGCCGGGGCAGGACAGTTCATGATTTACTGTGCTTTCCTGCAAGGACATAGGATAGGCTGATAAACCAGTTTAAGAGGTAAGCACTGGCACTTGCCTCGTTTCTAGTTTCTCGTTTTCTTCCTTCGATACTGGATGCCTGTACAGCCGAAGCGAATAATCGTTCTTGCTTCTGTTTGAAACGTTCCTTTCGTCCGTGCATCGGAGCTTCCGTAGAGTGGCGATGTGTGGCGAACCAGCCAAATTGCGCTATGTACTGCTCCGATGGTTATGCCGAGAACGTCCATTGGTGGAGGTGGTTTAATTTTCTGCGCTGCTACTGCACTTGTAAAATCGGTCTAAATAGGTTCGCCGTCCTCGCTGCGACCCGCCAGACAATATCAAACTTCTCAATATTCCAAAGTCAATAATCAAAAGCGTTGTAGCAGTCCAAACACATTCAGAAAAAATACAGAGACACGACCACTCCACTCGAATATGTGCAGCGCTGCCTTTTCGCACACTGCCTCCAGATGGTTTCTAGTCACTTCCGTCGATAATCTCCGCAACGAGGAAACAGGAACAGGGAAAGAGTGACAGGAAAATACGACGCTCAGTACAATTTATTGGACAGAATTTGACGCTTTTTTAACGGAATTACCAGTTTCAGGTACAGAATACGCACTTCCGAATCTGCATTAGAAGTAACAGAAAAACATTACTATCTACTGCAATACAATAAGAGATTAAAAACAAAGGGCTGAAGATATGATCTATACAAGATCTATCTCACATTCTGCTGCACTGGAAAAAGTCATGTGTAAAAATGATATGAGTCAAAACTGCCATGCATGCTTCAACCGCATGTACAAGGAGGTTATGATTAAATTTTCCCCATGAAAAACGAGGGGTCGTGGGATACCGAGACTTTGTGAAATGATTTGTAAGGGCATACGGAAGAGAAATAACGAAGTAACACAATTTGATTTCCATATCAGATGATAACATTTGTTAATTGCGTAACATGTTTAGGTTCCAGGTAACAAACATGGCCCAATGTGACGACCATCTGCATGCATGACATCCTGCAATCGCACTAGAGATACCGTTTCACAACTGTTCGCAGCACTTTCCGAAGAGTGGACCGTGGAATGTTCAGCTGCCGTGACACAACCCCTGCACTTCTTGAAAACTGCGCATTGCGTCCAGCATTCTCAGCCTTGGCAACAGTAACCTCTTCAACAATTTGGGCGCAGTTGGCCGCCGACCTCTCGCAGGAGCAATTCCCAAGTCGCCATTTAACTCAAACTTCCGAATCATGTTCTTCGACCCCAGTGCGGAAAGAGTAGTAGTAGTTGTTGTTGTTGTGGTAGTCTTCAGTCCAGAGACTGGTATGATGCAGCCTTCCATGCTACTCTGTCCTGTGCAAGCTTCTTCATCCCCGTGTAACTACTGCAACCGACACCCTTCTGAATCTGCTTAGTGTATACATGTCTTGATTTCCCTCTACGATTTTTACCCTCCACGCTTCACTCCAATACTAAACTGGTGATCCCGTGATCCCTCAGAACGTGTCCTACCAAACGATCCCTTCATCGAGTCAAGTTGTGCCACAAACTCCTCGTCTCCCGAATTCTTTTCAGTACCTCCTTATTAGTTACGTGATCAGCATTCTCCTGTAACACCAGATTTCGAAAGTTTCTATTCCTTTCTTGTCTAAACCATTTATCATGCATCTTTCACATCCATACATGCATACACTCCACACAAATACTTTCAGAAAGGACTTCCTGACTCTTAAATCTATACACCATGTTAATAAATTTCTCTTCTACAGGAACGGTTTCCTTGCCACTGCCAGTCTACATTTTATATCCTCTGTACTTCGTACGTCATCAGTTATTTTGCTGCTCAAATAACAAAACTCATCTACTACTTTAAGTTCAAAAATGTTCAATTGTGTGTGAAATCTTACGGGACTTAACTGCTAAGGTCATCAGTTCCTAAGCTTACGCACTACTTAACCTAAATTATCCTAAGGACAAACACACACACCCATGCCCGAGAGAGGACTCGAACCTCCATGACTGCAGCGCCTCAGACCGCTCGGCTAATCCCGCGCGGCTCTACTTTAAGTGTCTCATTTCCTAATCTAATTCTCTCAGCATCACCTGATTTAATTCGACTACATTCCATTATCCTCGTTTTGCTTATGTTCCTCTTACATCCTCCTTCCAAGACACTGTCCATTCCGTTCAACTGCTCTTCCAAGTCCTTTGCCGTCTCTGACAGAATTACAATGTCATCGGCAAACGTTGTGACGTTTTTATTTCTTCTCCACTGATTTTAAATCCTACTCCAAAGAGTACCTCTCCGTAATACTTTAATGCGTCGACACTTGCGAAGAGCCGCAGCACCATTGTGCCTGTTTGATAAAACAGCTTTACAAGTAAACCCTTGCTTTCTTTGCTAACTGCCTGTAACTGTAAGGCACACCTTTGCTTGTGTTTGAATCCTACATCGCCGTAACAGTACGGGCGCCTAGCAGCAACTCACGACACTAACATTACTAACAACGGAAATCCTGCAACGCACAGTCTGAACATCATACCTATTACATTGGGCACCCGTGCGTCAAATTGTTTTCCGTCTACACTAGCTCAAGTAGAGGATTTGTAATCATAGGTTCACCTACAATGGTTTAACGTACTATTTGTTGTTGTACCTGAAGCTGTGGCTGCAAGCCATGTAGCCGGTAGTGTCGTCAGTTAAAACAATATTTTACCAACTGTTAGCAGTGTTTTCATTCATCACAGTAGAACGTACAAAATTTTTACCCTGTTTCTTTGGAACACACCTTATACATGGTGCGTTATGCGTCACCAGACTTGTCACTTTCAATACAATTGTATAAAATAACAATTTTTCAGTTTCAGTCAGGCTTGTTAGCCCATTTTTAATGGCAAAATGCGTTTCGGTAGCATACTACCACGTTCATATGCGTAACTGCTACTTACACATCAATTAGTATTTGTATATAATTTCATAATACAATCGTAGACCTCAACAAATATGTATAGTGGACAAATCTATACCTTATAGGAGAATTACTATTCACTGCATAAATTCAGATTGTGTATAGAGTCCATTTAGAAAGGTTACTGGGAAGTAGCGCTACACTTTTAGTAAGCTACAAGTCACCGTGATTGAGATTGATATTTGAATCAGTGTCCTTAATGGTTTCAAAATTGAGGGTAAATGCGGTCGGTAATAGTCAGACTTTCCGCTGTCAGGAGGTACTGGTGTGCTAATACTTCGAAGGTAAAGACCTAACTTCAGTTTGCTTGTGGAACTGGTAATGACTCAGGAATAAAATTGTTCGACAAGCAGCTGTACGTAAGGAAACGAGTGTTTTGCCGTGTGTCTAAAGCTGATAACTTAAGACATGCATTTACCTCACTTTACAAGATTAGGCACTTCATTCTCAGTTACATCTAACTAGACGTCATTTTATGTTAACATCTTAGCTATCATACTGTTGTAACCTCACGAAACTAAGAGACACACTTCCGAAATGAACAACAAAATTATATTTATATTGCGACATTCAAAGAAAACTTGGCGTTATATGGAAACATAGATGAATGTAGACATCGAATCCGAGAGAAACCATATGAAAAGGGACTAATGAAATCAATTGGAATGAGGTCAGTGGATTGCAGTTGTGTGAAATGATATACAAAATGCGTTCAGCAAAGACGTAGATGATGAATAGTAGTATAAAAGAGAATAACAACGCGCTCAATAACGAAATTAGGCACGACACAGTAGTAGAAAAAGTGACAGGATTCACCTAGATGCACAACATGGCTGACGAAAGTCAGGGAAGTAGACTAAAACAGGCGAAATTATATTTATTCAATACAACGAAATGATGGTATGGCATTATGATTGGCCGGGAGGCCTCGTCTGGAGTTGTTCGACCGTCCGGTGCAAGTCTATTTGATACCACTTCGGCGACTTGCACGCCTTAGCGATGAGGATGGGTTGAAATGATTAGGGAAACACCTGATAAAATCTCAGAAATAGCCGGGAATCGAAACTAGGACACTGCAATTTAGAAGCAGCTACGTTAACGTCTTTTTTCTTTCCTTTCTTTCCTTCATTTTGATCGTTATTGTTCCAAGCATTTGGCCTGGCCTGACGTTACATGACCCCTGTTCAAGTTGATCGCTGAATATTTCATTCAGTTTTTTTTTATTTCTTTTATTACAAAGGGCAGTCAGCCCTCTGATCGAACACGCTGAGCTACAGTGCCTGCTCCACTAGACCAAAAGCTGCTGACATTTGTTCAATAGCCGGTCGAAGTGGCCGTGCGGTTAAAGGCGCTGCAGTCTGGAACCGCAAGACCGCTACCGTCGCAGGTTCGAATCCTGCCTCGGGCATGGATGTTTGTGATGTCCTTAGGTTAGTTAGGTTTAACTAGTTCTAAGTTCTAGGGGACTAATGACCTCAGCAGTTGAGTCCCATAGTGCTCAGAGCCATTTGAACCATTTGAGCCATTTGTTCAATATAAGAGCGCTAGTGGTGTCATACGTACAGAAACTGGGAATGCTGAAAGTATACACTGTAGCACAGCACTGTATGGAAGTGAATCGTGGCCTACTGAAAATTCAGAGAAGAATGTGGTGGTGTCGAATAAATGTTGAGAATTAAGTGTACAGACAAGAAATTAAATGAAGAGGTTCTACTATAAGTTACGAAAGAGGTCTGTGGAAGATCATTCCCAGACGAAAGACAGAATATTTGCCATTTGCTACGTATTTCTGGAATAGTTAACTTATCGAAGAGAAGAGCAGTAGCAGCGAATAATAGCTGGGGAAGGAAAACGTCAGAATATATAACACGATCTTGGGTGTAACAGAGGCACAAGGATGAAATATTTGCACAGTAAGGGAGAAGACGGATGACAGCATCAAACCAATTGGAAGACCGACGTCTTTCAAAAATGTAGCGGAGAATATACCCTAGCACAAACACTGTGGATTATCATACTGCGGACAAGATGTTAGTTGAAACTTCCTGGCAGATTAAAACTGTGTGCCCGACCGAGACTAGAACTCGGGAGCACTTGCCCGTGAAAGGCAAAGGTCCCGAGTTCGAGTCTCGGTCGGGCTCACAGTTTTAATCTGCCAGGAAGTTTCAAATCAGCGCACACTCCGCTGCAGAGTGAAAATCTCATTCTGGAAGATGTCAGTTGGCTACGCGACCCAACATAGCTTGCGCCGACTGACGAACTTCAGTGCAGTTGACATAGTGGAAACGATGTTTTTGTGGATATGATTTCACTATGCCCCATCTTACTATTACGTAGATTTCTACATTCATACTCAGCAAACCACTCTGAAGTGCATGGCACAGTATACTTCCCATTGTACCAAGTAGTAGGACTTCTTCCTGTTCCATTCAGGTATGTGGAGCGAGAAAAATGACTGTCTAAATGACTCCTTGCGAGCTATAATTAATCTTATCTTGTCCTCACGATCCCTGTGGGAGCGATATGTAAGGGGTTGTAGTACTGGGAAAGAGCACTTTAGTTCAAATGAAATGTTCACAGCGTGAAAGAATACAACATGAAAGAAACACCGTAATTCAATGAAATCACCGCCACTCAATATGGCCTCCATATACAAGCAGAGTTTCCATCTGTCCTCGGTCCACCTGAATATACGCTGGAACATTTCTTGGGTAATTGTACGCACCGCTGCCGAGATACGTTCGCGCAGGTGCTGCAAATCCGTAATCTTCACGTTGTACACCTGACTCTTGATGTGGCCGCACGCAAATAAGTGCACGTGTGTTATAGCGGCCGAGCGTGCTGCATAGAACCGTCGTGAAGGTCGTCCAATCCATCGTCTTGGGAACATCTCGTTGATGGACTGAGTGACAAGTTCCAAATCCATGATGATATGTGATCGTTCATCAGCGCACATTCTTCTCTTGTAACAATCGACGAGGCCACAGATTTGAAAGATAGCTTCATCACTGAACAGTACGTATACCAACATACGTTCATTCTGTACTGCCCCGAATACGTTGTGGCACACGGCCATGCGTGCCGAATAGTCCTCAGGTTCAAAATGATGGAGAACGTGCATGTGATGCGTCTTCTTCTCGAGTACGAAACGCAAGGTTTGCTGCACAGTGGACTTTGGGATGCCGTGTTCCCAGCTGAGATGACGTATCGACACTTTTGGAAAGCTCGATACCCTACTATCTAGTCTCCACAGTTATCTGCGACGTTGGCGACTTCCACGACGTTTCTCGTCACAAACATTCTCAGTTGACTGGAACTTGTCGACCAAACCTCTCATGGTTGTTGTTCTTGGGGTTTCGGTGAAGTCGACGAACCAGTTCTTCAATCTCAGTTAAGGACACTCCATTTAGTCTCCAGTTTGAGGATGGTGACTAAGTATTCTGTGGTAAAAATCCCTCAGATTACCTGCAATAAAGAGACAAAAATTAGCGTCGTGCCAGAAATGGTTAGACACTGCTCGGGCGTCCTGTATATTACTAGTGTCGTTACTTAAAGCCGGCTCTTGACACTTTGTAGGCTTTCTTGAGATAAAATGCTTCTATCTTCAAGAGTCAGTTTACTTTTTACAGCATCTTTGTAATAACCTCCTACGGATGAAACAAATCTGTGAGCATTTGTGCAGTGCGTCTGTGTATATGCTCATTATCCTCTGTTGCTCCTCTTCGGCACTCGTCCCACACACCTGAGCACTACGTTAGGATGGGTCACACAAATTTGTAAGCAATCTCCTTTGCAAGCTGATTGTGTTTCCCTAATGTTCCTCTAATTAACATATGTCTGTGATCAGGTACACCTACGACTGAGCGTATTCGATCGTTTCATTTCATAATCTACAGAGTATTACACCCAGTTACTTGTATGACTTAACCGATCCGAACTTTGACCCGCTGGTTCTGCCGTCATAGGATGCCACTTTTTTTTTTTTGTTTTTTTTTTTTTTTTTGTTTAGTGAGGTGCATGGTTTTACATTGATGAACACTTAAAGGCTTTTGATACCGTTCCTCACAAGCGACTATTAATCAAATTGCGTGCATATGGAGTATCGTCTCAGTTGTGTGACTGGATTCGTGATTTTCTCTCAAAGAGGTCACAGTTCGTAGTGATAGACGGTAAATTATCAAGTAGAACAGAAGTGATATCTGGCGTTCTGCAAGGTAGTGTCACAGGGCCTCTGCTGTTCCTGATTTACATAAATGATCTAGATGATAATCTGAGCAGCGCCCTTAGATTGTTTGCAGATGACGCTGAAATTTACCGTCTATTAAAATCATCAGACGATCAATTCCAATTGCAAAATGATCTAGAGAGACTTTCTGTATGGTGCGAAAAGTGGCAATTGGCACTAAACAAAGAAAAGTTCGAGGTCATCCACATGGGTACTAAACGAAATCCGATAAATTTTGAGCATACGATAAATTGCACAAATCTAAGGGCTGTAAATTCGACTAAATACCTAGGAATTACAACTACAAGCAACTTAAATTGGAAAGACCACATAGATAATATTGTGGAGAAGGTGAAACAAAGACTGCGCTTTGTTGGCGGAACACTTTGAAGATGCGACAATCCCACTAAAGAGACAGTCTACATTAAACGTGTTCGTCCTCTGCTGGAATATTGCTGCGCGGTATGGGATCCTTACCAGGTAGGATTGACGGAGGACATCGAAAAAGTGCAAAGAAGGGCAGCTCGTTTCGCGTTATCACGCAATAGGGGTGAGAGTGTCACTGATATGATACGCGGGTTGGGGTGGCAGTCACTGAAACAAAGGCGGTTCTCTTTGCGGCGAGATCTATTTACGAAATTTCAATCGCCAACTTTCTCTTCCGGATGCGAAAATATTTTATTGACACCCACCTACGAAGGGAGAAACGATCGTCATAATAAAGTAAGAGAAATCAGAGCTCGGACGGAAAGATTTAGGTGTTCCTTTTCCCACGCGCCATACGAGAGGGGAATGGTAGAGAAGTAGTATGAAAATGGTTCGATGAAACCTCTGCCAGGCACTTAAGTGTAAATTTCAGAGTAACTATGTAGATGTAAATGTAGATGTAAAGTAGACTGCCAGTCTTTACATCACTTTGAAATCGTATCAAGTTCTGACTGGATATTTGTACAGCTTATTTCAGGAACAACTTCCTTACACTTAACTGCATCTTCTGCGAGACGTCTGAGGATGCTATTAACGCTGTCTGCAAGGTCATTAATATAAAACTTGAACAGCAAGGGTCCCAACACACAGTCGTGAGGCACACCCGGAGTTACTTCTACATCTTTCGATAACTCCCCCTACAAGATAACTTGCTGCGTCCTCCTTATCAAAAATTCATAATTTCAATCACAAATTTTGCTTGATTCCCCATACGATCGTACTTTTGACAATACGAGTGAAGTTATTAGCGAATGCGAATGTGAAATAATCTGGGTTAAGTTAAGTATCAAAGGTGGGTCAGATATGATAGTCGGATGCTTCTATAGGCCACCTGCATCAGCAACCGTAGTAGTTGAGCGCCTCAGAGAGAACCTGCAGAACGTCGTGAAGAAGTTTCGTGATCATACTATTGTAATAGGGGGAGACTTCAATCTACCAGGTATAGAATGGGATAGTCACACAATCAGAACTGGAGCCAGGGACAGAGACTCTGTGACATTATCCTGACTGCCTTGTCCGAGAATTACTTCGAGCAGATAGTTAGAGAACCAACTCGTGAAGCTAACGTTTTAGACCTCATAGCAACAAATAGACCGGAACTTTTCGACTCCGTGAATGTAGAAGAGGGTATCAGTGATCATAAGTCAGTGGTTGCATCAATGACTACAAGTGTAATAAGAAATGCCAAGAAAGGAAGGAAAATCTATTTGCTTAACAAGAGTGATAGGGCACAAATCGCAGAATATCTGAGTGACCACCATCAAACGTTCATTTCTGAGGAAGAGGATGTGGAACAAAAATGGAAAAAATTCAGAAACATCGTCCAGTACGCCTTAGATAAGTTCGTACCGACTAAGGTCCAAAGCGAGGGGAAAGATCCACCGTGGTATAACAATCATGTACGAAAGGTACTACGGAAACAAAGAAAGCTTCACCATAGGTTTAAGAGTAGTCGAATCATAGCTGATAAGGAAAAGCTGAACGAAGCGAAAAAGAGCGTAAAGAGAGCAATGAGAGAAGCATTCAACGAATTCGAACATAAAACATTGGCAAACAATCTAAACAAGAACCCTAAAAAGTTTTGGTCATATGTAAAATCGGTAAGCGGATCTAAATCCCCTATTCAGTCACTCGTTGACCACGATGGCACCGAAACAGAGGACGACCGAAGAAAGGCAGAAATACTGAATTCAGTGTTCCGAAACTGTTTCACTGCGGAAAATCTTAACACGGTCCCTGACTTCAGCCGTCGCACGGACGCCAAAATGGAAAATATTGAAATAAACGATATCGGAATTGAAAAACAACTGCTATCACTTAGTAGCGGAAAAGCATCCGGACCAGACGAGATACCCTTAAGATTCTACAGTGATTATGCTAAAGAACTTGCCCCCTTTCTATCAGCAATTTATCGTAGATCTCTGGAAGAACGTAAAGTACCTAGCGACTGGAAGAAAGCACAGGTCGTTCCCATTTTCAAGAAGGGTCATAAATCAGATGCGAATAATTATAGGCCTATTTCACTTACGTCAATCTGTTGTAGAATAATGGAACATGTTTTGTGTTCTCGTATTATGACGTTCTTAGATAATACAAATCTCCTTCATCATAACCAACATGGATTCCGCAAACAGAGATCATGTGAAACCCAGCTCGCCCTATTTGCCCAAGAAATTCACAGTGCCGTAGACACTGGCGAGCAGATTGATGCCGTATTCCTGGACTTCAGGAAGGCATTTGATACGGTTCCGCACTTACGTTTAGTGAAAAAAATACGTGCTTACGGAATATCGGACCAGGTTTGTGATTGGATTCAGGATTTCCTAGAAGAAAGAACACAACATGTCATTCTTAACGGTTCAAAATCTGCAGATGTAGAGGTAATATCGGGAGTACCGCAAGGAAGCGTGATAGGACCTTTATTGTTTACAATATACATAAATGACTTAGTTGACAACATCGGTAGCTCCGTGAGGCTATTTGCAGATGACACGGTTGTCTACAAGAAAGTAGCAACATCAGAAGACTCGTACGTACTCCAGGAAGACCTGCAGAGGATTAATGAATGGTGCGACAGCTGGCAGCTTTCCCTAAATGTAGATAAATGTAATATAATGCGCATACATAGGGGCAGAAATCCATTCCAGTACGATTATGCCATAGGTGGTAAATCATTGGAAGCGGTAACGACCGTAAAATACTTAGGAGTTACTATCCGGAGCGATCTGAAGTGGAATGATCACATAAAACAAATAGTGGGAAAAGCAGGCGCCAGGTTGAGATTCATAGGAAGAATTCTAAGAAAATGTGACTCATCGACGAAAGAAGTAGCTTACAAAACGCTTGTTCGTCCGATTCTTGAGTATTGCTCATCAGTATGGGACCCTTACCAGGTTGGATTAATAGAAGAGATAGACATGATCCAGCGAAAAGCAGCGCGATTCGTCATGGGGACATTTAGTCAGCGCGAGAGCGTTACAGAGATGCTGAACAAGCTCCAGTGGCAGACACTTCAAGAAAGGCGTTACGCAATACGGAGAGGTTTATTATCGAAATTACGAGAGAGCACATTCCGGGAAGAGATGGGCAACATATTACTACCGCCCACATATATCTCGCGTAATGATCACAACGAAAAGATCCGAGAAATTAGAGCAAATACGGAGACTTACAAGCAGTCGTTCTTCCCACGCACAATTCGTGAATGGAACAGGGAAGGGGGGATCAGATAGTGGTACAATAAGTACCCTCCGCCACACACCGTAAGGTGGCTCGCGGAGTATAGATGTAGATGTAGATGTAGATGATTCTGTCAGATGCTTTTAGGAAATCGCCGGTTGGCATGGGGGAGGTCATAATCTTCGAGATACAGTATATGACATACAGGGACCAATACATAACAACGTCATGAACATATTGTGGTACATAACACTTTTCCAAGTACATAACCTTTTTACTACACATGTGTGCATGTGCATGTGAACTGGCAGTTGAGGAACAGCAGGTTCTGAAAGTCTTGGACCCTTGCCTGTGTGAATGAAAATTTGATTAAATATTTTGCATTACTCAGGTGTAACACTGATACCTACATTCCGGTATAAAAGAAATTTAATATGTACAGCGCACATATTCAGTCCTTAAATATCCTTCTCAGTTTTCTATATAGTACAATTTTGTTATGGGAATTTCCTCAGCGTTTACTGTAAGTACTGTACCTCATTACGTGTGAGACCAGAATATATTCTAAGAGTGTACAACAAATGGGTGTCAAAGATCTTCTCTGCTACCCTTGTTGTCGACGGGTGTCACCTGCGGGTCCAAAGACTGGGCAAGGTTTTTTGTTCGACGGATCTAGGTAGGTTAGAATTTAAAAAAGTGCTAGCTCAACTCTAAATTCGGTGTACCATCCGATAGGTATTCTATCGGCGACTGGAAATTAACTTAGCTTCTGCAACTTCTGCTTTTCTCACCGCCACTAGCAATAATGTCTATTTCAATTACCATTTTACAGGTGAAATTTTAAATAGAGGCTAGACCCCTGGATTTTCATTTGTAGAGGAACATTTGAAAACCGAGTTCAGCTGACGGGCGAGGTTAATTGTCAGAACTCCTGTTGTTTGCTAGGAAGTGCTGTGAGCGTCTTTTCGTCGTTCTCTGACTTATTTAACTAAAGTACACCGAAGCGCGAAAGAAACTGGTACAGGCACGTGTATTCAAATACAGAGATATGAAAACAGGCAGAGCGCGGCCTTACGGTCGGGGACGCCTGTATAAGACGACAAGTGCCTGACGCAGTTGTTAGATCGGTTACTGTTGCTACAATGGCAGGTTATCAAGATTTAAGTGAATTTGAACGTGGTATTATAGTCTGCGCACAAGCGATGGGACACAGCATAACTGAGGTAGCGATGAAGTGGGCCAGCCATTTAACGAGTGTACCGTGAGTATCAGGAATCCGGTAAAACATCAGATCTCCGACATCGCTGCGGCCGAAAAAAAGATTCTGCAAGAACGGGACCAGCGACGACTGAAGAGAATCGTTCAACGTGACAGAAGTGCAACCCTTCCGCAAATTGCTGCATATTTCAATTCTGGGACATCAACATACATCAGCTTGAGAACCATTCAACGAAAAATCATCGATATCGGCTTTCGGAGACAAAGGTCCACTCGTGTACCCTTGATGACTGCACTACACTTAGCTTTACTCCTCGCCTGGGTCCGTCAACACTGACATTGGACTATTGGTGACTGAAACGTGTTGCCTTGTCGGAAGAGTCTCGTTTCAAATTATATTGAGCGGATGGACGCGTACGGTCATGGAGACAACCTCACGAATCCATGGACTCTGCATGTCAGCAGCAGACTGTTCAAGCTGGTGGAGGCTCTGTAATGGTGTGGGGCGTGTGCAGTTGGAGAAATATGGGACCTGTGACACGTCTAGATACGACTACTACAGTTGACAAATATGTAAGCGTCCTGTCTGATCACCTGCATCCATTCATGTCCATTGTGCATTCCGAAGGACTTTGGCAAATCCAGCAGGACAGTGCGACGCCCCAAACGTCCAGAATTGCTACAGAGTGGCACCAGGATCACTCTTGTGAGTTTAAACACTTCCACCGATCACGAAACTCCCCAAACATTAACATTATTGAGCATACCTGGGATGCCTAACACTGTGCAGTTCAGAAGAGATCTCCACCCCCTAGCACTGTTACGGATTCCTGCAGGATCCATGGTGTCAGTTCCCTCCAGCACTACTTCAGACATTAATCGAGTCCATTCCACGTCGTGGTGCGGCACTTCTGCGTTCTCTCGGGGTCCCTGTACTATATTAGGCAGATGTACCACTTTCTTTGGCTCTTCAGTGAATTATTGTCTCGGGGCCACTTTTATCTTGGACGTCAAGGTATATATGGCTGTCAGTGTGTTGGTTCCATAGATGACACTGGTGTAACACAAGCTATTCAAAGTATGCCGGCCGCGGTGGTCTCGCGGTTCTAGGCGCGCAGTCCGGAACCGTGCGACTCCTACGGTCGCAGGTTCGAATCCTGCCTCGGGCATGGATGTGTGTGATATCCTTAGGTTAGTTAGGTTTAAGTAGTTCTAAGTTCTAGGGGACTGATGACCACAGCAGTTGAGTCCCATAGTGCTCAGAGCCATTTGAACCACATTCAAAGTATACAAAATTATTCTAATCACTGTAACAAACTAACAGCTTAGCATGTTAAATACACAATGCAGAAGAAGATGTATAATTTTAAAGCATATAGTTAATCCAAATGATTATTTTCAGTTTTTATTTATTTATTAGTCCTGGGCTGCTTGACTGCAAGGAAAATAACGGCAGAGTTCGAGAGCTGTAAGAATTTTCGCTCTTTGCCCCGCACTGACTGAGTGTTGGTCCCTGCAGACACAATTTGCGGCCCACTGCCGCCGTTAATGGAAACGTATTTCAGATAACTGAAACAGACAGAATTCCTCAGTAGGCCGGTGGAAATTATACAGTCCGCTTTTGCCAGCGCTAGCGTTAACTCCAAATAAATTAAAGAGATTTCCTGTTTATTATAAACGCAAATAAATTAAAGGAGTGCCAGAGACGAACGCTTGGCCTCTCTGGTACGGCTGTTAATTAAAAACTTTGGAGGACATTTACTCTAAATTGAAAGCCGCCTATTCGCTTCTTTCAGCGGCAGTCAACGGCATCCTTAGGTGTAAGTAAGCGTCCCTCTAGTCCTCCAAAGAAAGTTGACCGTGGCTGCCTCCTTGACGAAGAAAATTAGGTCAGAGTTCATCAACATCCTCGAGCAATATTCCACTGCTGTTTTACTAAAAGGAAAATAAATTACGTACAGACATTTCAGTACTTAGTCAAGATATCTGCAGAGAGCAATGGATAAATCAATTACAGAAACATTAGAATACAAACTCACAACGGTATACACCAAAAGAACAAAATCGTATATTTTTTGTGATACATACCAAGAGGACCAGGAATTTCTAACAATCCTCAAACGCTATTGGATGTGTATCTACGTGAGTTATGCCGCCTGACCATTCGACTATGTAATTCCTCTGCATGTGCAGAACAAAACGCAGTGTAATGCAGCAGGTGTATGGTGGGACGTGTACCCTCTTACTGCGTGAATTTTACGCATTGTTAATTGTCAGTCATGCGATAGCTAATTACTTACACCACTTTTGAATGTTTGCACTGTAGTGCAATAACTGTCTGTTAATGATCCTTTGTTTGCCTACCGAGTGCACTTTTTGTATGATCTAATCTAACTGCAAAAGGCCTTTTTGTTAAAGAGAAATAAGTAGCTTATCGATGAATTTCAGCTTTGATACTGACGCAGAACGCTGTGCGAAAATGAAGTGAAAGGAGACCAAATGTGTCCATCATTGAGTTACTCAGTATCTGCAGTCACCTTTCTTCTAGTGTCAGCCAAAAAATTCTCCAATTATTTTGCCTTATTGGAAATGGAGAAAATTGAGAGAAAATAATCGTGGAAGGAAAGATCGACGACACGAGACCGAGGGGAAGAGCAGTGAGCAAGTGGATAGGTAATATGAAGATCTCTGCTGTACCTCTCCATCAGGCTCTAAGAAAAGCTGGTAACCGTCCTGAATGGAGAGGCTTGGCTCATGGTGTCACGACACTCAGAAATAAGTAGACTGATAGTGACTGTCGGTGCGAAATGTTAATCTTTAGGACTAGAGCCGATTGAACAACTTGGGTTAGTCATATAATATACTTTGTCAGCTATAGTTGTTTCATTATTTTACTTTCAATGCTCTCGTCTTTCCGGTACCTCTGATACTCAATCAGAAACGTTAGTTTTATCATTTTTTCGCACATTCCCACAACACCCGTCGTCAAACCTTTCTCTCCTACCGTCCGATACACAACTGAGTTAGCGTCACTTCAGTCAGGTGCGTCCATCTGTGTCACACTCAGTAATCACGTGATCATCCCGCACAAACTGCAGAAAGGAAGCAATAGAACATGTGCGTTTCACGTTATAGTCGGAGGAGCGTAATACTCTTCTCAGTAAGTTTTTTTCTTTACGGCAGTGCTACACGGTCCAGTCACATTAATGAGGCCACTGCTATGTTAGACGTCAACAAGTAATAATCACTTACAGACGACAGGTGACAGCACTAGCAGTGGATGGCACGTAGGGCGTGTCAGGGAGACTCGGATATAGTTTACTCGTTGTTGTAATGTGAGAACGGAGAGATTTTTCCGATATGACTAAGTTGGTAAACAGTTCGCGTGCCGCTGCGATTAAAGTATACTGTGCATGGCAAACTGGTGCTGCCTAAAACCGGCGCCAAGGCAAATATGGCGCATAACTGGCATTACATGAAAGGCATGAACGGACGCCTGTACGGACCACTAGATGTAGACGTACAGCTGCATCGGGGGCAAATTTAGATACCCCTTTACATATAAATAATATGTTGTTGTTGTTGTTGTGGTCTTCAGTCCTGAGACTGGTTTGATGCAGCTCTCCATGCTACTCTATCCTGTGCAAGCTTCTTCATCTCCCAGTACCTACTGCAACCTACATCCTTCTGAATCTGCTTAGTGTATGCATCTCCTGGTCTCCCCCTACGATTTTTACCCTCCACGCTGCCCTCCGATACTAAATTGGTGATCCCTTGATGCCTCAGAACATGTCCTACCAACCGATCCCTTCTTCTGGTCAAGTTGTGCCACAAACTCCTCTTCTCCCCAATCCTATTCAGCACCTCCTCATTAGTTATGTGATCTACCCATCTAATCTTCTGCATTCTTCTGTAGCACCACATTTCGAAAGCTTCTATTCTCTTCTTGTCCAAACTATTTATCGTCCATGTTTCACTTCCATACATGGCTACACTCCATACAAATACTTTCAGAAAAGACTTCCTGACACTTAAATCTATACTCGATGTTAGCAAATTTCTCTTCTTCAGAAACGCTTTCCTTGCCATTGCCAGTCTACATTTTATATCCTCTCTACTTCGACCATCATCAGTTATTTCGCTCCCCAAATAGCAAAACTCCTTTACTACTTTAAGTGTCTCATTTCCTAATCTAATACCCTCAACATCACCCGACTTAATTCGACTACATTCCATTATCCTCGTTTTGCTTTTGTTGACATCTTATATCCTCCCTTCAAGACACCATCCATTCCGTTCAACTGCTCTTCCAAGTCCTTTGCTGTCTCTGACAGAATTACAATGTCATCGGCGAACCTCAAAGTTTTTATTTCTTCTCCATGGATTTTAATACCTACTCCGAATTTTTCTTTTGTTTCCTTTACTGCTTGCTCAATATACAAATTGAATAACATCGGGGAGAGGCTACAATCCTGTCTTACTCCCTTCCCAACCACTGCTTCCCTTTCATGTCCCTCGACTCTTATAACTGCCATCTGGTTTCTGTACAAATTTAAATAGCCTTTCGCTCCCTGTATTTTACCCCTGCCACTTTTAGAATTTGAAAGAGAGTATTCCAGTCAACATTTTGCTTTCTCTAAGTCTACAAATGCTAGAAACGTAGGTTTGCCTTTCCTTAATCTTTCTTCTAAGATAAGTCGTAAGGTCAGTATTGCCTCACGTGTTCCAGTATTTCTACGGAATCCAAACTGATCTTCCCCGAGGTCGGCTTCTACTAGTTTTTCCATTCGTCTGTAAAGAATTCGTGTTAGTATTTTGCAGCTGTGGCTTATTAAACTGATTGTTCGGTAATTCTCAAATCTGTCAACACCTTCTTTCTTTGGGATTGGAATTATTATATTCTTCTTGAAGTCTGAGGGTATTTCGCCTGTTTCATGCATCTTGCTCACCAGATGGTAGAGTTTTGTCAGGACTGGCTCTCCCAAGGCCGTCAGTAGTTCCAATGGAATGTTGTCTACTCCGGGGGCCTTGTTTCGACTCAGGTCTTTCAGTGCTCTGTCAAACTCTTCACGCAGTATCGTATCTCCCATTTCATCTTCATCTACATCCTCTTCCATTTCCATAATATTGTCCTCAAGTACATCGCCCTTGTATAGACCCTCTATATACTCCTTCCACCTTTCTGCTTTCGCTTCTTAGCTTAGAACTGGGTTTCCATCTGAGCTCTTGATGTTCATACAAGTGGTTCTCTTATCTCCAAAGGTCTCTTTAATTTTCCTGTAGGCTGTATCTATCTTACCCCAAGTGAGATAAGCCTCTACATCCTTACATTTGTCCTCTAGCCATCCCTGCTTAGCCATTTTGCACTTCCTGTCGATCTCATTTTTGAGACGTTTATATTCCTTTTTGCCTGCTTCATTTACTGCATTTTTATATTTTCTCCTTTCATCAATTAAATTCAATATTTCTTCTGTTACCCAAGGATTTCTACTAGCCCTTGTCTTTTTACCTACTTGATCCTCTGCTGCCTTCACTACTTCATCTCTCAAAGATACCCATTCTTCTTCTACTGTATTTCTTTCCTCCATTCCTGTCAATTCTTCCCTTATGCTCTCCCTGAAACTCTGTACAACCTCTGGTTCTTTCAGTTTATCCAGGTCCCATCTCCTTAAATTCCCACCTTTTTGCAGTTTCTTCAGTTTTAATCTACAGTTCATAACCAATAGATTGTGGTCAGAGTCCACATCTGCCCCTGGAAATGTCTTACAATTTAAAACCTGGTTCCTAAACCTCTGTCTTACCATTATATAATCTATCTGATACCTTTTAGTATCTCCAGGGTTCTTCCATGTATACAACCTTCTATCATGATTCTTAAACCAAGTGTTAGCTATGATTAAGTTGTGCTCTGTGCAAAATTCTACCAGGCGGCTTCCTCTTTCATTTCTTAGCCCCAATCCGTATTCACCTACTACGTTTCCTTCTCTCCCTTTTCCTACACTCGAATTCCAGTCACCCATGACTATTAAATTTTCGTCTCCCTTCACTATCTGAATAATTTCTTTTATTTCATCATACATTTCTTCAATTTCTTCGTCATCTGCAGAGCTAGTTGGCATAGAACTTGTACTACTGTAGTAGGTGTGGGCTTCGTATCTATCTTGGCCACAATAATGCGTTCACTAAGCTGTTTGTAGTAGCTTACCCGCGTTCCTATTTTCCTATTCATTATTAAACCTACTCCTGCATTACCCCTATTTGTGTTTATAACCCTGTAGTCACCTGACCAGAAGTCTTGTTCCTCCTGCTACCGAACTTCACTAATTCCCACTATATCTAACTTTAACCTATCCATTTCCCTTTTCAAATTTTCTAACCTACCTGCCCGACTAAGGGAGCTGACATTCCACGCTCCGATCCGTAGAACGCCAGTTTTCTTTCTCCTGATAACAACATCCTCTTGAGTAGTCCCCGCCCGGAGATCCGAATGGGGGACTATTTTACCTCCGGAATATTTTACCCAAGAGGACGCCATCATCATTTAATCATACAGTAAAGCTGCATGCCCTCGGGAAAAATTACGGCCGTAGTTTTCCCTTGCTTTCAGCCGTTCGCAGTACCAGCACAGAAAGGCCGTTTTGGTTATTGTTACAAGGCCAGATCAGTCAATCATCCAGACTGTTGCCCTTGCAACTACTGAAAAGGCTGCTGCCCCTCTTCAGGAACCACACGTTTGTCTGGCCTCTCAACAGATACCCCTCCGTTGTGGTTGTACCTACGGTACGGCTATCTGTGTCGCTGAGGCACGCAAATAAATGATATAAATAAGTTTAATCATCTGTGGAGTAACATGCCGGCCCGAGTGGCCGAGCGGTTCTAGGCGGTTCAGTCTGGAAACGCGCGGCCGCTACGGTTGCAGGTTCGAATCCTGCCTCGGGCATGGATGTGTGTGATGTCCTTAGGTTAGTTAGGTTTAAGTAGTTCTAAGTTCTAGAGGACTGATGACCTCAGAAGTTAAGTCCCATGGTGCTCAGAGCCATTTCAATTTTTTTGTGGAGTAACAGAAATGTGAGGTGACATCTAAGGTGTCCAAGAATAAGCCCAGTTTACAACAGGTGAACAAAGCAGTTTTCTAGCTGTACACCGCACAGTGGGACATGTTCAGGAAGTCTGTACCTACACATCGATATCCGCATTTATCCTCAGCATGCCACTTCACGAAACGTAATGGAAGGTACTCCTCTATTTTCTGTTCCATCCATGATTGTGGACTGCGTGATTAGAAGGATATGAGCGTGTTAGACAGGGAGGAGCAGCTCTGTATCGACTGTTAACCAGCAGCAAATTTTTATTTCATAGATGAGCGAAGAAATGTCCTTTCGAACAGAGTGAATTTAGGTTGGCCCGGAAACTATTTCACGCACACCTGGATGTGGATGATGTGCTCTGAGTTGCGTATCTTGAGGTGGGTGAAATACATCGCGCACAGAGTTAAAGGATCACTTTTTCTAAACCCCATAATTGCCTACCACTGACATGCCTAAGTTTGAAATTTTTCTCAAAGGTGCCCACAACCTTCTTCTGTAACACTGCAAGAGCATGGCGCCTGAGACGTCGCCCTCGGACCCGACCACGCATCAAACTTCAAGGTGTCGACAAGTGGAAGAAAAGACCACAGCTCAGAAGTCCACGTGAATTGGTGGGTTAATGATGTCGCATTGGCACCAAATTACACCGCACTTCTTCCCAACCCTACCGTGGACATGCCACAGTCTCTCTTATCCGTATTTCACTCTTTCTTTTGACGTCTCTCGGATGTAGGTCACATCCGCGACCAAATCACGCAGATTTCTTATGGATGGACATTTCAGACACACAGCTTCTCCGACTCTACACGAAAGGGCCTCAAGGTGTGGCGCAAAAGACGATAACTGAGGCATTCGTTAGTCATTCGTTAGACTGCCACTAACTAGTCTGAGTTACCATCTTGTGAAGTGAATGCAACTCTTGGCTGCCTATTTCATCGCTCGCGAAAGTGTTTTATACAGGACCTACTCAGAGGTCGATTCCTGGTGCTCCATCTGTGACTGGCCCTTTATGTTTTATTATTGTATTTGCTGTTTTACTGTATGTTTCTAATTTTTTTGCTTATAACTGCCATTCTTGGCGTTACAGCAGGTTTAAATGATTGTGCTACCAAGTCTACCATCATTTTGTCTAACCCGTTTGGTGATCAGTTGCCTGTCTTTTTAAATTAACCTTGCTATTGCACTGCTATTTTACAGTATGTTTGTAAAAATTTTTTATAATTGCCGTTCTTGGAGTTAAAGGCCTTCTTCAGCCGTGACTGTGGTTACTTGCCTTAAAATTCTAATTGGGATCACACTGGCTTGTTTTTAAAACATTATTTGCTGTATCTGTATTTTATGCTGATTTGGTAAATTGCAACGCACTGAAAGCACTATTAATTACACAGTTGTTTATTCCTTCATTAATAACGTGTGATACCTTTATTTATTGCAGAATCTGGAATTTCCGTTTTAAAATAAATGTGTGTAATTACAAAAAGAAATCAGCAGTAACTGATTACGACCCCGATCGCAAACGTAACCGAATCCTGCCTTCCTTGACTACCAGGTTTCAATTTTACTTAAAACGGTGATTGGTTTCGATCTGTTGTACTTATATCATCTTCAGATCTTGTACTCCCTGATGGTGACAGGACCTGAGCTGGCTGGGCAGGCTGCTGTAGAGAGATGCTCAAAAATATTGCAAATGTTTAGAGAACAGGGATCTGCGGCTGACTACAGAAAGATTTCAGTGCAACCAACGAACACGTTACGTTCGGACAGCGAAGACAAGAGAAATTAAGGTCCGTACGGAAGCATGCAGACAGTCGTTTTTCCCTCTTCGATTTGCGCGCGGTTCAAAATGGCTCTGAGCACTATGGGACTTAACATCTGAGGTCATCAGTCCCCTACAACTTAGAACTACTTAAACCTAACTAACCTAAGGACATCACACACATCCATGCCAGAGGCAGGATTCGAACCTGCGAGCGTTGCAGTCGCGCGGTCCCGGACTGAAGCGCCTAGAACCGCTCGGCCGCCACGGCCGGCAGCTGTTAGTTGCTGCTTCATGTGTTATCTCCCTAGCGTCGCTAGTCCTTCCTTCATTGCCAAACATGCGCTGAGTCCTGGTGGCGCTAACACGACGACAAGTGGCGTTTTGTGTTCTCCGTTTCAACAGGGGCTATTCAGATACAACTGAGTGGTGTCAGTATGGCACTGCGCTGTTAGTGGCGTAAGGACCTCACACTGTGACACTGGCCTGCAGGGTCGACTATTTCACGGTATGCTTTTGTTTTCTTTTTTTGGAGAGAGAGAGGGAGGGAGTAGGGGAGCGGGGCAAGGGGGAAGGAGTTTGTTTAAAGACTTAATCGGTTTGCCGTCGTATAACTTTTAGTGATGTCCGACGCCTCACAACAAGAGCAGTGAATGTACAAGAATGGAACGAGTTTGGCTGTATTCTGGACAGATCGTAAGATAGAGTAACTATCGTGAAGTACCTAAAATAAATAGACCTACGTGCAGTGTAAATCAGGGACAAGAACAAATAGAACAGCACATAATATATTGAAAGTAGGCTAGGGAACTTACTGCAAAGGTCTGAAATAAGGCGTATTTAACGTGCAGAAAAGAGCAAACCGTACAAATCAACAGTGAAGTGTAGGAGTTAGGGTACGACTTTTTATATTTAAAGTAATTGAAAACAATGACCGGATGGAGGTGCAAATAAATAAATAAAAGCATAAAATGGGCCCAGAGGGCTTCTGGTGAACTAAATACGAATATAAAACTAAACTGCACATATTTCTGTAAGATAATGTTTATAATCAGAGTTTATGACTATCTTCCACTCATGGCAGCGATAGATTTTGAATGGAAGGATTGTCGAATGAGTGTTTAAAGAATCTGTCCGCTAAGAAAAACAACTTTAGACGTCGTATTACAAATGAATTAATGTGCTAAAATATTTGACACGAAGCATATTGAACTATTTGATGGCGTTGAACCACAGTCCTGCAAAACTTTTAAAAGAGTAAACCGCCATTTGATTGTGAGCTATTATATTTATCTTTGGTACTATCCACATTTCGTCTTTTATACCATTATGAAGTACAATATTAAAATCAAAAATGGTCTGAGCACTATGGGTTCAAATGGTTCAAATGGCTCTGAGCACTATGGGACTCAACTGCTGTGGTCATAAGTCCCCTAGAACTTAGAACTACTTAAACCTAACTAACCTAAGGACAGCACACAACACCCAGCCATCACGAGGCAGAGAAAATCCCTGACCCCGCCGGGAAGCACTATGGGACTTAACTTCTATGGTCATCAGTCCCCTAGAACTTAGAACTACTTAAACCTAACTAACCTAAGGACATCACACAACACCCAGTCATCACGAGGCAGAGAAAATCCCTGACCCCGCCGGGAATCGAACCCGGGAACCCGGGCGTGACAATATTAAAAGTTGTTAGATCATTATTAAGTGGTCTAATAACTTTCAGCATTGTATTTGATAATGGCATAAAAGCCGGAACGTGGCTAGTAGAAAGGGAAATACAATAATACACAGTCAAATGGCAGTTTACTTTTTAGAAAGGAGAACGTTCTTGATTGAATATTGAAAACTTCAGTTATTTAGGTTTTACTATTTTCAGTGTTTTGGTATAGTCTGAATAATTTGCGTTCCATTTTAAGAAACGCTAGCTTTTTTACGCAATTGCAGTGTTTAGGACGTCATATCTTCTGAACTGTGCGTCTTACAGGAGTGTAATTTTTGCAGTAACATTCACTGATATATGTAGGTACCGTCTGCAAAATGTGTTTCGAATAGAGTCATTAATAAAGAACTACTAAATTAAACCGACATACCTGATGCTCAAGTTTCACTGCATGAACAGCGAATATGAAGTTAAGGTAATCTTTTTTTTTTCCTTTCTATTGTGAGGGTTTCAAAGAGAGAAAGTTTCAAATTAGTTTTCAATGATGTGCCTAGTTTGCACGCCATGAGTTATCCTGCCTGGAGATATATACTGAATATAAAGTTTTTAAATGTTGTCAGTAATTTCCTAAACATTTAAAATCAATTTTTTGGCCCTAGAAGCCGTCAGATAGGCAACCTACAACTAGGACTGTGCACAGTTTTTGCCATTTATTGATATAGATAGTTTTCACGAATATATATCGTTGACGGCCTGGGTGGCCGAGCGGTTCTAGGCGCTACAGTCTGGAACCGCACGACTGTTACGGTCGCAGGTTAGAATCCTGCCTCGGGCATGGATCTGTGTGAGTCCTTAGGTTAGTTAGGTTTAAGTAGTTCGAAGTTCTAGGGGACTGATGACCTCAGATGTTGAGTCTCATAGTGCTCAGAGCCACTTGAACCATTTTATATATCGCCTTCTGCAGCGTCATAGTACCGTGTTTGCGGTGACGAATATGAGGACGTTTAGCTACCAAACGAACTCATTCCGATTTATTACACCTATAACGTAGTTAAATTCTGTTGGATGGGTAATGGTTTCAAGTTTTCTTTGTTTATATTAATTCCCACTTACATTATTCCATAGTGCTATGAAAAAGTTCCTCGTCACTGGAACATATAATTTAAAAGAAGTAAGATTGAGTTATTGGCCACTTATGGGCCAAATTCCATTTAAAGAGGAAAGTTGCAGGCCATTAAAAATTGAGATGCAGGATGCTATGAGCTCACAGGTCAAAGGTTAGACGAAGTGACCGGTTTTGAAGTGGTCTTTTCCGTCATCATGATTGTTTACAGATAGGCGTGCCTTTGCGCATGTGTATGACCGCTTATGATTGAAACTGTAGCAAAATAGAGCGATTCTTCGTAAAAGCTGACGGTATTTACAGCACGACTTTCATTGAAGTAGTAACCTTTTCCTTTTACCAAAGCCACCATCGCTACTCAGAAGGCTTCTCCACTACTCAATATTTCCGAGTTAAAGTGAATACTCTCCCTTGTTTGTTTAGCGTACGTCGAATGTACAGGAACATGTAACACAGCAAAATGACATAAATATATAAAAATATTAATAAACTAGTGTAAAATTACAGCAAACAAATATGTAGAGATATTTTTAACATCATAGTTCTAGCAGAGCTTTATATCCAACTTGAATCTTACTTACTGCCCTTTCACTACTAATATGTTCCACTGTTCGCTCCAATGCGCCATAATCACATTCTGGGATCGGTACAATACACCATTTGTAAGGAAATGCTTTACATACTGCATGCCTTTTTCTGTAGCTTTTGAACCGGCTCTAGATTTATCCTTATGACTACATGCCTTTACTTTTGGCCCATTCTGACAATATCCTCATGATGGTCAATTCTTAGATATTCTACAGCGCAGGCCATTAATTGGAATTGTTTGCATGTTGTGGGCAGTAAGACATTCAACGCCGTTATGAACTTGGTGTTCAGTTAACCAGACCACTATTTCCTACAGCTGAGTTTCTGCTCACAAGGGAACCTCCCCATCGCACCCCCCTCAGATTTAGTTATAAGTTGCCACAGTGGATAGGCCTCGAAAAATTGGACACAGATCAATTGCGAAAACAGGAAGAAGTTGTGTGGAACTGTGAAAAAATAAGCAAAATATACAAATTGAGTAGTTCAATGGAAGATAGGCAACATTAAGGACGATGGGAGTGCAGGAGCGCCGTGGTCTCGTGGTAACGTGAGCAGCTGCGGAACGGAGGGTCCTTGGTTCAAACCTTCCATCGAGTGAAAAGTTTAATTTTTTATTTTCAGTTTATGTGACAAACTCTTATGTTTTCATCACTTTTTTGGGAGTGATTATCACATCCACAAAAAACCTAAATCGGGCAAGGTAGAAGAATCTTTATACCCATTCGCCAAGTGTACAAGTTAGGTGGGTCGGGAACATATTCCTGTCATGTGACTCACATGGCGTCACCAGTGTCGTATAGCATATATCAGACGTGTTTTTCTGTGGAGGAATCGGTTCACCTATGACCTTGCGATCAAATGTTTTCGGTTCCCATTGGAGAGGCACGTCCTTTCGCCTACTAATCGCACGGTTTTGCGATGCGGTCGCAAAACACAGACACTAAACTTATTACAGTGAACAGAGATGTCAATGAACGAACGGACAGATAATAACTATGCAAAAATAAAGAAAGTAAAATTTTCAGTCGAGGGAAGATTTGAACCAAGGACCTTTCATTCCGCAGCTGCTCACGCTACCACGGGACCACGCCGCTCCTAGGCGCCCAATCTGAATTATGGGGCTTATCTGGCCCGTGGACTACTCAGTTTGTATATTTTGCTTATTTTTTCACAGTTCCACACAACTTCTTCCTGTTTTCTCAGTTAATCTGTGTTCATTTTATCAAGGCCTATCGACTATGCCAACTTATAACTAAATCTGAGGGGGGTGCGATGGGGAGGTTCCCTTGTCAGTTCGGTCGGACTATTAGAGCTCTACACAGTTTATTTATTCCGCTACGTCGGTGGACGGGCGAACTGGGCTCACAGATGCGGTAAGCGAAGTGGACTGACTCCGTCTCAGTGAATGCCAGCCAGCCAGCCAGCCAGCAAGCAGTTCCAAGTTTCCGCGTTAACCGGGAGCTGTCCGTGCCGTCAGATGGAATTCCTCCCGCCAAGCGCACGTATTGCCATCGCGAAATGGAATCCCTGCTGCAGAGAACGGATACAGTAGTCCCTTCCGACTGGATTGGTTTGCATTTCTGCATGTGTTCATCCTTTTCCACAACAGATGTATATGGAGCTGTGCCAAATAAAGAGTATTCCTGTTGACTGAACAGTGAGAAGCAATAAGCTACGTGGTTATTCCGAAAACATGTGATCCTTTAGTTTTGAAATGAATTTTTCTGCAGGATAATACGAGCATGAGGGTCATAAAACTCCAATATGTGCTGCCGTAGTCGAATGTTACAGTCAAAAAATTGTAGAATTTATTCTTCAGTTATTTGCTGTTAAATATTTACCGGAAACACGGTGGAAATTCAGAAACACGAGTAAAGAACATGGAGAAGAAATAAAAACTTCGAGGTTTGCCGATGGCACTGCAGCTGTTACAGAGACGGCAAAGGATGTGAAGCAACAGTTCATGGAGTGGACAGTATCTCGAAAAGAGGCTGTAACGAAGCACCAATAAAAGTAAGACGAGAGTAATGGAATGTAGTCGAATTAAATTTAGTTATTTGGGTAGTAAAATAACTGACGAAGGAAAAAGTAAGTAGGATATTAAATGGTGACTCGCAATAACAAGTATTTTTTCTGAAAAAGGGAAATACGTTCAGATCGAATATAAATTAAAGCTTTAAAAAACGGTCCTTACTGAAAGTGCTTGTGAGGAATGTAGTGCTAAATCAAAATGAAAAGTGGCCAATGAGTGCTACAGATAGGAAGAGAGGCCTCTGAAATGAGGTATTGCAAAAGAACACAGAAGACTAGATGCTTATATTGTTCAACTAACGAAAAGGTACTTATGTTAAAAAGAAATAAAAACACTTTCTTATTCTCTGCAAAATTATATTTATTTTGTCACGAACCGGCTTTCGGCTTCTCAGGCCACTTTCAGGTGATAGCTGAATGTCGCAAACAGAGATAAACATGATGTACGACTTACACAGACACTTTTTGTACAGAAGATACAAAGGTAACAGTGTGTTTACATAGGAAAACATTACATGTTTCTTGGCCACATAGAAATATCTGCATTAACTAAAAATCCGGGTGAATAAAGCTTTTATGTTGAGATACGTTTAACAGCTGACAAGAGACAGTCTGAGTTTAGTAATTGTAACGAAAACTTAATTTAACAAAGGGGAAAATGTAAATTGAGCTTCATCATTTAATAGTAGGCTGGCAATCTATGCCTTGTGTTTGTTACTTTCCAGTAGATTCGTCTTTCCGCTTTTAGTGATGAACGTAAACCTTCACTTACTACACTACTGGCCATTCAAATTGCTACACCAAGAAGAAATGCAGATGATAAACGGGTATTCATTGGACAAATATATTATACTAGAACTGACAAGTGATTACATTTTCACGCAATTTGGGGGCATAGGTCCTGAGAAATCAGTACCCAGAACAACCACCTCTGGCCGTAATAACGGTCTTGATACGCCTGGACATTGAGTCAAACAGCTTGGACGGCGTGTACAGGTACAGCTGCCCATGCATATTCAACACGATACCACAGTTCATCAAGAGTAGTGACTGGCGTTTAGTGACGAGCCAGTTGCTCGGCCACCATTGATCAGACGTTTTCAATTGGTGACAGATCTGGCCAATGTGCTGGCCAGGGCAGCAGTCGAACATTTTCTGTATCCAGAAGGGCCCGTACAGAACCTGCAACATGCGGTCGTGCATTGTCCTGCTGAAATGTGGGGTTTCGCAGGGATCGAATGAAGGGTAGAGCCACTGGTCGTAACACATCTGAAATGTAACGTCCACTGTTCAAAGTGCCGTCAATGCGAACAAGAGGTGACCGAGACGTGTAACCAATGGCACCCCATACCATCACGCCGGGTGATACGCCAGTATGGCGATAACGAATACACGCTTCCAATGTGTGTTCACCGCGATGTCGCCAAACACGGATGTGACCATCATGATCGTGTAAACAGAACCTGGATTCATCCGAAAAAATGACGTTTTGCCATTCGTGCACCCAGGATCGTCGTTGAGTACACCATCGCTGGCGCTCCTATCTGTGATGCAGCGTCAAGGGTAACCGCAGCCATGGTCTCCGAGCTGATAGTCCATGCTGCTGCAAACGTAGTCGAACTGTTCGTGCAGATGGTTGTTGTCTTGAAAACATCCCCATCTGTTGACTCACGGATCGAGACGTGGCTGCACGAGCCGTTATAGCCATGCGGATAAAATTCCTGTCATCTGGACTGCTAGTGATACGAGGCCGTTGGGATCCAGCACGGCGTTCCGTATTACCCTCCTGAACCCACCGATTTCATATTCTGCTAACAGTCATTAGATCTCGACCAACGCGAGCAGTAATGTCGCGATACGATAAACCGCAATCGCGATAGGCTACAATCCGATCTTTATCAAAGTCGGAAACGTGATGGTACGCATTTCGCCTCCTTACACGAGGCATCACAACAACGTTTCAGCAGGCAACGCCGGTGGACTGCTGTTTGTGTATGAGAAATCGGTTGGAAACTTCCCTCATGTCAGCACGTTGTAGGTGTCACCACCGGAGCCAACCTTGTGTGAATACTCTGAAAAGCTAATCATTTGCATATCACAGCATCTTCTTCCTGTCGGTTAAATTTCGCGTCTGTAGCACGTCATCTTCGTGGTGTAGCAATTTTAATGGCCAGCAGCGTACATCAAATGAATGGTTTTCTGCTAAAAGATGATCAGCCAAGGTTGAATCTTTCTTCCTTAATCTCTAGATTCTCTCATGTTCAACTAGTTTAATTGCCACAGCTCTGCCAGAATGGGTAAGATACAGTTCTCACACCGCTTGCAAGTCATTCTATACACACCATTCAGTGCCAAGGGATGCAGTTTGTCTTTACCATTGAATAAAAAATTCAATATGTTATTGGTATTATAAAATGCAGGTCTTTAGTTGCGAGACCTTTACTTTTTTACAAGATTGTCCGAAATGTTGCCAATATAAGGATTTTTGCACCAGGGTTTGTAACTACCGAGTGACTGCAGTTGGCCAGTGTACCCAAGTACTACACACGGAGGAGACAAAAGTCATGGGACAGCATGAAGCCCATATACAGATGGTGGTGGTATCGCGTACACAATGTGTAAAAGAGCACTGCGTTAACGGAGCTGTCATTTGTACTCCGGTGATTCATGTGTAAAGGTTTCCGACGTGATCATGGCCGCATGGTGAGAAGCAGCTTTTGCGAAGAGTTGTCAGTGCTAACAGACAAGCAGCAGTGCGTGAAGTAACTGCAGAAATCAATGTAGGACGTACACTAATGTATCTATTAGGACAGTGCGGCGAAATTGGCGCTAAAGGGCTAGGGCATGAGGCAGTCAACACGAGTTGTTGTTAACAGCACATCACCTGCAGTACCTCTCCTGGGCTCGTTATCAACTCGGTTGGACGCCAGTCTATGGGAAAGCCATGGCCTGAGTCCCGATTTCTGTTGGTAACAGCTGAAGGTAGGGTTGGAGTGTGACGGAGACCACGCGAAGCCACGGACGCAGTTCGTCAACAAGGCACTGTGCAAGCTGGTGATGGCTCCGTAGTGGTGTGGGCTGTGTTGACATTGAATGGACTGGGTCATTGACTGTAAATGGTTATCTTCGCCTATTTGGAGACCGTTAAAAAAAATCGTTCAAATGGCTCTAAGCACTATGGGACTTAACATCTGAGGTCATCAGTCCCCTAGACTTAGAATTACTTAAACCTAACTAACCTAAGGACAGCACACATATCCATGCCCGAAGCAGGATTCGAACCTGCGACTGTAGCAGCAGCGCGGTTCCGGAATGAAGCGCCTAGAACTGCTCGGCCACAAGATCCGGCACACCATTTACAGATATTCGTGGACTTCAGGTTCCAAAAAAGATAGAATTCTTATGGATGACAAAGCGCCACGTCACTGGACCAAAATTTTCGCGATTAGTCTGAAGAACATTCTGCACATTTAGAGCGAATGATTTGGCCACCCAGATAGCCCGGCATGAATCTAATTGAACATTTGTGGAACATAATTTTCAGGTCACCTCATACACAAAATCCTGTACCGGAAACACTTTCGCAATTATGAATGGCTTTAGAGGCAGCATGGCTCGGTATTTCTGCAGGGGACTTCCGAGTTGTTGAGTCCATGCCACGTCGAGTTGTTGCACTGCGCCGGGCAAAAGGAGATCGGGCACGATATTCTGTCGTATCCCATGAGTTTCGTCATCTCTGTCTAATTTTGCAGAACATTGGGATGTGTTTTTCCTTTTTAATATTACTATCATGTTCTGCCAAGCACCGACGGAAAATTCAGTTAATGTTATGAAAAAGTACTGGATCGTAATGGGCAGAAAAAAGTTTCTTCATACGTCTATTGGCAGCAGCAGATTGGTAGGACAGACATTCAGGCATAAATGAGTAGTTAATTTGGAGGGTAAAAATTGTAGAGAAAAACCTACTTAGTAAGCAAGTTCAAATTGATACAGGATGTAGTAGTTGCGAAAAAAATCATTGGATATACTTCGCGCTGAAGAACAGAACAACAAAATATCTTCGAAAACGCGGGATAATAGGCCACTACTACCCATACATTCTGTTCTGTCCTTTTGTTTTTCGCCGATGCGTTAACGTTATGGACACTTTATAGTCCAGAAATTATTTTGCTTCCATAGCCAGATATATTTTCCACCATATAAACATCTTAAGCAGAATGGGCAGAAAAATATATCGAGCTGCGAAACACATAAAATCGTTTACGTGTTTTTAAGTAGTATTTCCGGGACGGAAATGGTAATTCAGCTTCCCTCTTGCCTAAACTAGAGTGACAAACTCCATTATGACACACGCTCATTGTGACATACGTGGCAGAAGAACAGTCTTCAATCCAGCGTACACGCAAGATCTGACTCATCGTTCAAGATTGTGTAAGTTAGGAAACATAATATTCCGTACAAATATGTTGCTGTAACTGCTGTCTTCAGCCTACAGACCGGTTCAACGCATCTCTGCATTCTAGTCTGTGCTATGGAAGGATTGTCATTTTGTATAACTACTGCTACGAGCATCCACTTGAACCTTGATACTGTAGTTCAGCTCCAATTTCATCTCTTTGCCCCTCCCTCCATCCTCTTCCTTCCACTTTCATCTGTTACCTGATGCCGGCCGGCCGAAGTGGCCGTGCGGTTAAAGGCGCTGCAGTCTGGAACCGCAAGACCGCTACGGTCGCAGGTACGAATCCTGCCTCGGGCATGGATGTTTGTAATGTCCTTAGGTTAGTTAGGTTTAACTAGTTCTAAGTTCTAGGGCACTAATGACCTCAGCAGTTGAGTCCCATAGTGCTCAGAGCCATTTGAACCATTTTTTTTTTGTTACCTGATGCCCCATGTTCCGCTCTCATATTGTTAATGAGCAGACAGGTAGCTTTGAGTGGTATGGTGCCAGATCATTAATAAGCACAATTGCTAACCAGATATTGGCACAGACAGTTTTACTAACCGGAATCAGCTTGGCATTCTGCCAAATAACGAAGCTTATCGACATAGAATTCGTTGAAACAATGCTTTCCTAGAAAATAGATCTCAGCCTGTACTCAATTCAGCAGTTAGACAATATTTGAGAAAGGACGTTTTGATGTTTTACACCTCGGCTGGTTTTCACAAGAATTCAGTTATAATACCTTGCACAACTGGTGAATTTCGGCCTTACGGGATATTTTCAAGCGCTGTCTACAAAGAAACAGAGCAAAGATCCAACAAGCATAAGTTTTATGTAAATTGAAGCTAGAGGAGGAAGAAGGTAAGGAAAGGGAAGGAACTATTGATTCAGCTGCATCGGAACTTCACGAAAGAACAGAAACCACGCATCCATGGTCGGGTGGCGTGCCTAGATAGTCTTCGAAGTTGCGATAACCACCGTGTCCGAGTGGTGCAGCGGATAACGCAACTACCCAGGAAGCAGGAGAACCTGGGATCGAATCCCAGTCCGGTACACATTTTCACTAGTCGCCGTTGATTTTGCCATAGCCCCGGTGCAGCTGACATGTCCGAAAGGACAAACACCACTTGTTCATATAAGTATGGCTTACTGACATCAAAAAATAATATTTTAGAACACACAGCCTAAAATTGTACTTATGTGTGTTGATGTGTTGTACAATTATCGTGTAATAAACGGCAATACAGCCGATCTGAAAGTGAGGGCTTTACGTGTAAACGTCGGAATGAAAACTAGAAAGCTTTCTATGTGCAGTAGTAGTCATGTTTATAACTAATGCCACGTTACACGTTCTCGCTTACGTTGTCGAATATCACCTGTCACTTTTGTCCATAAGGGAAACAGTTACAGCAAAGGTAAAGCAATTTGAATCAGTGTGTCCCTAGAGCAATACGTAAGTCAGAGACGTAACGTACTGTTTGCTATTATAAGCGTATATTAAAAGGTCGTAATTGTTAAAACAAATCTAGACCTAACAGTTTGCAAGGCAGAGTGCTGTGAAATCCGGGAAAAGGGGGAAAGGAAGTCTTTATTAGATTTCGGAAAAAAGTTTGGAAATATATGGTAAGGCCTTATGGGACCATGGACGTTCCTAAGGACAACACACACACCCATGCCTGAGGGAGGACTCGAACCTCCGACGGGGGGAGCCATGCGAACCGTGACAAAACGCATAGACCGCGCGGCTAGCCCGCGCTGCGAGATTTTGGACGTAAAATAAATTAGAAATACACTATGCCAGATGTTACACCATTAAAAATATAACCTGTGATAACACAACAACGTATGTGTAACAAATATAGTATACTTTAGCGGTAGAGCGACATTCATGACTGACGGTAGCTTACATTCAGAGTAACGATGGTTATAGTAATACACGGCTCGACAGATGACATATTTGCGAAATTAATAAGGCCTTCGAATGGCTGGTTGAATTAATTAAATAGCTCTTACTGTAGCACAATTAAAAAAACATAAACCAGTTAATAATTGAGTAAAACAGACGGGCCTCTGAAATAATTAGTTTTGTGGGCGTTTACGTAACCGCTGAACCAGGCAACATGATAATACGTTGCTTCTTAACAAGACAACTGGCTCTTTGGATGTTTACGTTAGTCAGGGTAAAAGTGATGCAGAACTATAGCAGAGATAGAAACACAATTAAAGATCATTTAAATCGTTAAAACACCAGTTTAAATGACTAGTAACTTTTGGCTGCGTATACATGGGAGATGCATGTTACACTCGGTAAACAACATGAAACTTAATATGCCAGATATACTCAAAAAACATTTAAAAGCTTAAAGCAGGATATGAATGAAAGGTAGATGTCTTTAAATGTCACTGAAGTAACTCTACTTTAGCACTTTCTGAGTTATAAAAGGAACTTAAGAAAAGAAAAGATAATGGTTATTAAAAGTTCCCAAATGAGATAACACGTTAACAACATAAAACACGGTACTTAAACGGTATTAACCAGCCCAGAAGAGGATAAGTTGTATAGAGGAAATATCGACAAAATGTTATAACTCACATAACATTTTCATAAACGCACAAGTAAGACATTAATTATGGCGAGCAGGAATGGTAAACTTTTTCTGGCAGTTTTCGGGTGAGATCCGAAGCGAAGACAGGAACAAGTTCAACATAAAGTTCTCACTTAATAATTTTCTTCTGTGATCGTCCTTGAGTAAAGGATTCATAGCCTTCGATGTCGTATGCCAGACTTTATCTGCTCAGGCTTATTTTCCACTCAAGGAGCTCCACCAACTCAACAGCCATGTCTGGACTGCAGGAAACGCACCGGAAGCACAAAAGGCCGGTAACATGAACTTTCTCATTCGGCTGTACCATAGAGTAATGTGATAATTTCTCAACCTAGCACATCACCAGCGTTGCTGCCTCTGGATCACGGGGTCTCGGGTTCGATTCCCGGCCGGATTGGGGATTTTTCTCTGCCCGGGGACTGGATGTTTGTGTTGTCCTCATCATTTCCTCATCATTATTTGTGACAGAGGCTAGACTGGACTGTGTAAAACTTGGGATTTGTGCGGGCGTTGATGATGGCGCAGTTGAGCACCCCACAAACCGAACATCATCATCATAGCCCATCAACGGAGACAATGCCGCAGCTCACTCCAGCACATTCGGCGAAATAGGACCATCCGCTTAAGTCAGCGTAGCGCCTGCTGCCGCCTGGAGAGGCGGAAACTAAACACCTTCTCGCCAGTTAAGGAAAGATACACTAATACCAGCGATCCACATATCAAAGTACACTTTAGACAACTACTTCCAAAAGAATTTTCAGAGACATTTGTATTCGATTTAAACAAATCTGTATTTTTCCGAAACACTTTTGTTACTATGGCCAACACCATTTTAAGCTCTCTTTACTTAAGACGTCTCAGTTTTTTCTCACTTACAAAGCAAAGCAGGAGAGCTGCAAGGCCTGACGGAATAAATGTAGAACTCCTCAATCTCTAATTACTTAATTTTTGCTTATTTAAGTCAATACCCTTCCGATGTTGAAACTTAATACTAAGATGTATAACCTGTAAAATTGAAACAAATGAGCCCTCGGTCACAATTTTTTAGTCTTATTAACATTTCAAAGATTGCCTCCATTAAAATTTTCACATTTAAAGTGGTCTATAACATAATTACAAATTTGTGGGAAGAAAAAAAAAACTTATATAAAAAAGTGTAAGTATTGACTAACAATGTAAGACAGAGACAATACTTACATGTCATTTATAAAATAAATAACATGCCAGAAGGGCTTTAGTCACAAAATATTTAAAAGGAATGTGTGAAGGCGAGCCTCTAAGGGTTGCTCATACCTATACAGCCACAGGTTGCAACGGTCACTGAACCTAGCAGCCATGTTCAAAACTTTGTATAACTTGTATGCACTATAGTTTAATATTTATAACCATTTACACTGCAATTAAAACTCTAACAAAAGTTTCTGTTTTACATGTTATAATTTCATGTCCAAATTTAAATACCGAAATGCAAGGTATGGCAAAAATATTTAAGAAATTCACTGAACATATATTGTTATGAGAACACTGAGTTTTGTACTTGCAGCAAGCTACGTATCATAGTGTTGTTTAGTGTGAACAATGTTCCGTCAGAACCTTCACAAAAAAATTGCCTTCCCAGTTACCAAGACGTTTCATACTCTTCCACTCTTACAGCAGCAGTCAACAGTCCGTACAAGTTGCAGATAGCATTTCATTTCCTGTAGTCTACGGGATGATCGTAATTAAATGACGGTGTTCAGAGTGCTGCATTGCGGGCTGTATACGCCGCAGGACACTGAAGCATAGTAGGTACACACATCAAAAAAAGGTTTGCATCATCGTGGTTCCGAGAATTCCGGAACCTGTATAGAAAATTGGAATAGAGATCAACATAAACATCATTTCCGCATTTTTGTTGCTCATAAAAAGCACACATTGAATGAAACTTCCTGGCAGATTAAAACAGTGTTCCGACCGAGACTCGAACTCGGGACCTTTGCCTTTCGCGG
The DNA here is from genome assembly GCF_023898315.1 of Schistocerca nitens. Classification (NCBI taxonomy): domain Eukaryota; kingdom Metazoa; phylum Arthropoda; class Insecta; order Orthoptera; family Acrididae; genus Schistocerca; species Schistocerca nitens. Next base: position 229,808,898 of record NC_064615.1, on the reverse strand, counting down.
GCAAATGCTGTACCAACTGAGCTACCCAAGCACGACTCACACTCCGTCCCCACAGCTTTAATTCCGCCAGTACCTCGTCTCCTACCTTCCAAACTTTACAGAAGCTCTCCTGCGAACCTTGCAGAACTAGCACTCCTGGAAGAAAGGTTATTGCGATGACATGGCTTAGCCACAGCCTGGGAGATGTTTCTAGAATGAAGTTTTCGCTCTACAGCGGAGAAACCACACATTGCATGTTTCACCACCATATAGCGAGACCTTCAGAAGTGGTGGTCCAGATTCCTGTACACGCCGGTACCTCTATTACCCAGTAGCATTTCCTTTTCCATTGGTGCATGCCTTTATTCGTCTTGGCATACTGTCCACATGTTCATCAAGGCACTGTTGATCCAGATTGTTCCACTCCTCAACAGCAATTCGGCGTAGATCCCTCAGAGTGGTTGATGGGTCACGTCGTTCATAAACAGCCCTTTTCAATCTATCGCAGGCATGTTCGATAGGGTTCATGTTTGAAGAACATACTGGCCACTGTAGTCGAGCGATATCGTTATCCTGAAGAATGTCATTCACAAGATGTCCATGAAGACGAATGCCTCGCCAATATGCTGGCGATATGGTTGCACTATCGGTCGGTGGATGGCATTCACGTATCGTACAGCCGTTATGGCGCCTTCCATGACCACCAGCGACGCACATAATGCCACCCCAAAACAGCAGGGAAGCTTCACCTCGCTACACTCCCTGGACAGTGTATACACACTGGCGTTCAGATAGACCGGGTTGCCTCCAAACACGCCCCCGACGAGTTTGGAGGCATATGCTACACTCATCGGTGAAGAGATCGTGATGACAATCCTGGGCGGTCCATTTGGCATGTTGTTGGCCCCAACTGTACCGCGCTGCATGGTGCCGTGGATGCAAAGGTGGACCTCGCCATGGACGTCGTTAGTGAAGTTGCGCACCATCCAACCTATTGCGCACAGTTTTAGTCGTAACACGACGTCCTGTGGCTACACAAAAAGCCTTATTCGACATGGTGGCGTTGCTGTCAGGTTTCCTCCGTGGCATAATCCGTAGGTAGCGATCATTCACTGCAATAGTAGCCCTTGGTGGGCGGCCTGATCGAGGCATGTCATCGACAGTTCCTGTCTCTCTGTATCTGCTCCATGTCCGAATAACATCGTTTTGGTTCACTCCGAGACGCCTGGACACTTCCCTAAATGAGAGCCCTTCCTGGCAAAGTAACAATGCGGACGCGATCAACCGTCTAGGCATGGTTGAACTACAGAGAGAACACGAGCCGTGTACCTCCTTCCTGGTGGAATGACTGGAACTGATCGGCTGTCGGACTCCCTCCGTCTAATAGGCGCTGCTCATGCATGGTTGTTTACATCTTTGGGCTGGTTTAGTGACGTCTCTGAACAGTCAAAGGGACTGTGCCTGTAATACAATATCCACAGTCAACGTCTACCTTAAGGAGTTCTGTGAACCGGGGTGATGCAAAACTTTTTTTGATGTGTGTATATTCATTAATCTGTGCACTCACAGACTACGGTGAAAAAAAATTGTTCTACTTTCTGCCACCACGTGAAAGTATGGCGCAGTAAGCGGTCAGAATGTGGTGTGGTGCAAGAAACGGGGAGGAACGACGAAGTACATGATAATGGTGGTTGTGGCACAAGTGGTCACAATGGTGGTTGTGGTCACAAGTTACAATATGTGTTCATATTGGTCTCCCGACTCAGCAGCATGCTGCATCCGTAATACAGCATGGTCGACAACTGCTCGCAGTATATCCAGTGTAATCAGATCAGTAAGACTTCAGATACATCCCTGATAGACACAATCTTTCAAATATCCCCATAACCAGTAGTCACATGGATTTAGGTCGGGACATTTGGAAGGCCACACATCGAGAAACTGCCTAGAGATGATGTGCTCTTTACCGAAGGTTTCCCGAAACAGGTCTTTCAGCCGGCAAGAAATGGTGATGCCGCCCAATCTTATATGAAAGTACTGGTGTCGACACAGCTGCGTTCTTGCAAAGAAGCAATCACATGCTCCACAACGAAGTACTTACAACATGCAGATATCACTGTATGCCTAACAGACCCGCAAGATGTAATCTCCTCGAAGAAAAACGGACCGAGAATGAAGGAGCTTGTAAAACCACACCACATAGTCACATAAGCCGAATGCAGAGGATGTTCCTGCACAACATCCGGCGGAGAAGAACAGCATATGCGATAGTTCTTTGCATTCACGGCGCCGCGCAAGGTGAAATGTGCCTCGTCCGTCCAAAGAGTATTCCCCGGCCCCAAACCATCTATTTACACGAGTGCCGAAAAACGAAGGGCAAACTCACAGCGTCGTAGCTTATCTTCGGGCTTCATTTGGTGCACATTCTGAATACTGTAGCTATACCAGGCGCTGCGAAATCTTTTGAACTGTTGAGAGGGGAGAGAATTTCCGTGACACAGCTCGAGCACTGCCTGCAGAATTTGAGGTGCATGCTGCACGCTCGGCTACAGCTACAGCAACTCCATAACCAGCTGCCATGGGAATGGGCCGCCTCTCTCTCCCCGCTTCACCTCCTAATTCACACGTGTCTTTAAATTTCTTTATCCACTTATCGAGGTGAGACCTCTTCTCATCTGCTTCTGTCGGCGATATTCCCGCAATGTTACACTGCTATTGCCGCTGTTCTGATAAACTAGTTTCAGGAGCAATCCACGATCTTTCTTCTTAATAGCCACTCCGTTTCTTAGGGAAAAACTCAACCTTTTGCCCCTTCACATCAGTCACTTCACAAAAAATATCATCCAAGTGACAAAAAGCATTCTGAAGACAAAACGGAGGCCTTTCACATTATGACAGCTAATAGCGCCATATTTTCGCCGGCCGGGGTGGCCGAGCGGTTCTAGGCGCTACAGTCTGGAACCGCGAGACCGCTACGGTCGCAGGCTTGAATCCTGCCTCGGGCTTGGATGTGTGTGATGTCCTTAGCTTAGTTAGGTTTAAGTAGTTCTAAGTTCTAGGGGACTGATGACCTCAGAAGTCCCATAGTGCTCAGAGCCATTTGAACCATTTTTTATTACTGTTTTCAGCATACTTCGTTAGAGCACCGTTTAACGAACATATCTACAATGCTTCAGCAACCTGAGATGTGCACGGCCAATAATGCAGCACTCGGAACAGCGTCAGTTTATGTACACAAACTGAAGCCTATAGTGAAAATTTGTACCAAAGCCGGCAGTCGAACCCAGATCTCTTGCTTACTAGGCAGGAGCGTTAGTCACTAAGTCACTTTGTCACAGTGGTTCACACAACTGCACGGATTACCCTGGCACGTCTTCCTCGTCCCTCAAAATGCCCCTTACACATGAGCATAAAAGCCGAGGCTTTCCATTTTCTGGAATAGCACCTCACCATCGAACGTAAATGGGGGATCCAGCCTGATCCGCAGGTGCAGGCAGTTATACAAATGAAACGACATAATTTCAGAGACTTTGCTGCTCTCATGCAGATACGATTTTACGTATACAGACTGAAGCGGCGAGTGAAAATTTGTAGAAGGCATGAATAGAACCGAGGGCTCCTAGTTATTAGGCAGCTGCGTTAGCCACTGAGTGACTTTGGCACTGCTGTTCACACAACTGCACGGATTACACTGGCACGCCTCCCTGCTTGATCCAAAGTCTCACTGCCTCTCCAGTCTTTTTTACATTCCCGCTTACAGACGAGCACGCTGTACCAATATGACTTAGTGGCTAACGCACGTGCCTAGTAAGCAGGAGACCCGGGTTCGATTCCCGTCCTAACTACAAATTTCAGCTCGTCGCTTCAGTCTGTATACACAAAATCACATCTGTATGAGACTGGCAAGGTCTCTGCGTCATTTCACCGTCAGTTTAATTAAAAGCATTCGGTGTTATCGATTACATCAGAATTACAGTTATTATTACGAAGTATAGTGATCCGTCTGCTAGGTACTGAGGTGGAGAATGTAGTCGAATTTTTCACCACACTCTTTGTTTGTGTCGTATTATATAGAGAGAGAAAACAGCGACGGCTCTCGCAGTGGATCTTCGAGGCGAGCGAGCCTGCTCTGACGCCGGCTGTCAGCGCAGGAAGCAGGAACGTCGAGAATTCGGCCGCTTCCGTGTCAGCCTGTTGTGTTTCTCAGACGTCACCGGTTTCTGGTTTACGACCTCCTCTTTCAAGGCAGCCGTTCTTCCAGTCTCGCCCTCCCGAGCACATAAGAGGCTGTCTATCCCTTCTCCACTTTCGCGTACAATGTGCCTGAATGTGATACGTGATGCAAGCTACATTCACGACAAAGCTGTTTCTGTGATTTACAGTATAGAGTCCAGTGAACTTGTGCGTTCCTCCACCACTCTACGCTCCGCTGCTGAACATTTCAACCATCAGGATGTGTTCCACCAGTATTATGGAGTGCAATAAGGGTACTTCATCTTCCGATGTTTCGGCTGAACACTTTCTAGTTAATATCAGGACGAGTCACTGACTGACTTCATAGTGTAAACTAGTCTCCATACTCTCTTACACCTCACAATGTGTGAGAGATGGTCACTGGCTGGGAGTCTCCTAGACACCGCAATTATGGCCTGTCGTGCTGATTCATAGGTGCTCAACTGCTGGCCATAACTCACGAAGAGAGAAGATACTGAGTCTACATCTACATCTACACACCGCAAAGTACCTTATGGCGGGTGGCGGAGGCTACTTTCTGTTTCACATTCACATACTCCTCCCACCTTTCCTACTCCATTCGAGAATGGTCTGCAGGAAGAATGATCTCTGGCAAGCCTCCATGTCAGCTAGGATTTCTTTATCATGAACTCGTTTTCAGGCTTCATGTCTTCAATTGAGAAGAATCTTTTTCACTCTACCTTCATAGTCCCTCGTGCGATACATTTAGGAAGAGGCAGTAAATTGGTTGACTCTTCTAGGAACATACACTCTTGCAATTTTAACACATCGTGATGAAGAACGCCGCTCTTGCAGTGTCTGCCACAGAAGTTGACTCAACACTCTGTGGCGCATTCGCGCTTACTAAACAAACCTGTGACAAAAAGGCGCTGCTATTCTTTGGATCTTCTCTATCAATTCTACCCGGTACTGATCCCAGACTGTCGAGCAATATTCAAATATTGGTCGTATGAGGGTTTTGTAAGCTATTTCTTTTGTGGGTGGGCTGCACTTCCTAAGGAATCCCTCCGACGAATGTCAGTCTGGCATCTCCATTACATGTGATTAGCTGTATTTGGTCGTTCCACTTAAAATCAATCCGTACACGTATTCCCAGATATTTAATGGATACCATTGCCGCCAGTCATTATTCTGCAATTGTGAAATCGTAAAATACTGGATCTTTCACCATATTTATGCGCTGTGCGTAGGAATTAGCCAATAGTACTCCATTTCACGAAAATGTTTTCGGCCACCTCGGAAAGGTCTTAAAATCACTTGACTGTGATTAAGAAAGTATACGCGTATGGATATTTTCTGAACCACCTTCAATTTGCTGATGTCACTGTTTTGTTTGGTTCAGATAGAGAACAACTTTAGCAAAGGACAGAGCATGCGAACTGAGAATGGATCATAGTAGCCTCGAAAGATATACGTAGCAAGACGAAAGTCAAATACAATCAGATTAACGACAGCATAATGGTGCTTGGATGCAGAATCAGTTGAATGATGCTTTAAAGTTAGGACAATTGAAAAGAGGATGGACACTTAAATAAGGGTAAAACTGTCTTGGATTTCATTTGAGGAACTTAATGTTGCATTCAGAAGTAAATTCGCTATGTGGCTCAGTCTCAAAATCTTGTTTTTATTGTGTTCTTCAGTTCGAAGTCTGCTTTCTGGCATCTCTCCATACTGGTCTATCCGTTGCAAGTCTCTTCATCTCCGAATAGCTATTACAACCTAGATATTTCTGAAGCTGCTTACTGTATTCCTCTCATCGTCTTCTTCTACGATTTGTAAACACTCCCCTCCTCCACACTAACCTCCAGCGCTAAACTTGTGATCCCTCGATGTCTCAGAATGTGTCCTAACCACTGATCCTTTCTTTTAGTCAAGTTATGTCACAAATTTATTTTCTTTCCAGTTCTAGTCAGTATCTCCTCATGAGTTACATGATCTACCCATCCAGTCTTCAATTTTCTACTGTAGCACCACAATTGTTTAAGTTGTTTGTTATGATGTTTTACTTCATACTTGGCCACACTCCATACAAATAATTTCAGAAAAGACTTCATAACAGTTAAATATATTTTCGATGTCAACAAATTCCTCTTATACAGAAACGCTTTTTTCTACCATTCCCAGTCTACGTTTTATATGTTCTCTACTTCGGCCATCATCACATATTTTGCTCCCCAAACAACAAAACTTCTCTTCTTCTTTAAAAGTGTCGTTTCTTAATCTAATTCCCTCACCATCAACTGATTTGATTCGACTACATTCCATTGTCCCTGTTTTGCTTCTGTTGATGTTCATCTTTTATCCTCCTTTCAAGACACTGTCCATTCCGCTCAACTGCTCTTGGAAGTCGTTTGCCATCTCTGACAGAATTACAGTGTCATCGGTAAGCCTCAAAGTTTTTATTTCTTCTCCTTGTACTTTAATTCCTATTCCAAATTTTTTTCTTTTGTTTCCTTTACTGGTTGCTCATTGTGTAACATTGGGGATAGGCTATAACCAGGTCTCACTCCCATCTCAATCACTGCTTTCCTTCCATGCCCCTCGACTGCTATAACTGCCGTCTGGTTTCTGTACAAGTTGTAAATAGCCATTTGTTCCCTGTATTTTACACCTGATACCTTCACAGTTTCTAAGAGAGTATTCCTGTCAACATTGTCAAAAAGCTTTTTCTGAGTCTACAAATGTTATTAACGTAGATTTTGACTTTCCTTAACCTATCTTCTAACACAGGTCGTAGGGCAATTCCGCCTAGTATGTTCCTAAATTTCTCCGGAATCCAAACTAATACTCGAGGGGTTCAAACTTTGAGCAGTGTATACCTGTTGGATAGCACAGAAAAACGAATACAAAAAAGATAGGAATTGAAGACGACAAACTGAAATGGAGACATTCTGGGCTTATAGCGGAAGAAATTATAGGAAACAGACTATGGAGGTCCTGTGTTGGAATACTCGTGATAAAACAAGGTCTGTCTAATAGAAGATGGGCTGACGACGTGTAACTTACAAAATAATGACTCATAGTAAGAATTATTTAGATAGGTCAACGTAAGAAATATTACTCTTCCCGTTGGAGTTATTAACATGGTCCATTTATTTATTCTCCAGAGAGCTAAAGCAACGAGTTATATATTTTTCTTTCCATCGCGTACCCGTCGAGGGAGCGTGTCGCTTACTTTACTTCTCATCCGCTGATCGTTTAGAAGCCTTACTGAATGGGTAGTTGTTTGAAAACCTCACTTAAATGAGCACTTGCTCCCATAATATCCATATGAACACCGACAAATGTGTACAGCGTGTTGCATTCACCCCCCCCCCCTCCCCCCTCCCCCCACCCCCCAAAATTAAACGTTTCAGTATTCCTAAATAATATTCTATATAAAAAGTTATAATTCGTTGTTGAAACTGTATGTAATATGTCTAAAAAAACTGTGTTCATAACTCCACGGAAAGAATATTGTGACGCGCGTTTAGCTATTTAAATAAATATTCCTTTCACTGATAATCTTGTGGGTTACGTAGAAGAATACCTAATCTGAAATATCCTGTAGGTAAACAAGCAAGACAAATGTGAAGGTCACAATGTAAGGAAAAGCCTGTAAGAGACCTATATCCAACAGCGCCTGACAAATGATTGATGATAATGATGGTGATGATAATGTACTGCATCGCGTAAACAATTCTCATGCATTTCTGGGTGGATAGAATCGTGAACTGTCTTGATCAAGTTATATATCAACTGCAGGGTACTGTAGGCTGACGAATGAGTTAACATGATTGGAGAGGAAGTTCCTGCATGCTTCGCCGGTGAGAGACGATGGCAGAGGTATCGAGAGTACCAGGTTATTACAATCAGGAATCCAGGCGCACAACTAAGACGCCAATCCTTATCCACACAACTTGATTAGCCTCTGCTCGTGATATATGCTCCATCTTCGACTACCAGCCGAAAACCCTTAACAATGGTCAATTACACACTCCTAGGCCGGCCGTTGTGGACGAGCGGTTCTAGGCGCTTCAGTCCGCAACCGCACTGCTGCTACGGTTGCAGGTTCGAATCCTGCCTCGGGCATGGATGTGTGTGCTGTCTTTAGGTTAGTTAGGTTTAAGTAGTTCTAAGTTCTAGGGGACTGATGACCTCAGGTGTTAAGTCCCATAGTGCTCAGAGCCATTTTAGCCTCACTACTAACTACAATGCGGTGGGACCTGGCCCTACCTGAAACATTCATATCCGAAAAGGGGTTCCTTGTTGCAAAAAATGGTTCAAATGGCTCTGAGCACTATGGGACTCAACTGCTGAGGTCATTAGTCCCCTAGAACTTAGAACTAGTTAAACCTAACTAACCTAAGGACATCACAAACATCCATGCCCGAGGCAGGATTCGAACCTGCGACCGTAGCGGTCTTGCGGTTCCAGACTGCAGCGCCTTTAACCGCACGGCCACTTCGGCCGGCTTCCTTGTTGCAAATTAGTCTGTTTATCACCCCGCACCTCGTAATACTGGGACTCCCGCTGTTTAGAATTTTAGACAACGCTTCAGCTGCAATAATTAAATTTCATTCCAGCAAATAATGGAATATCCTCGTTGGCATTAGTGAGCTATCGGTCATTTTACTATCAAAAATACCAGTCGGCATGCGTACTTCCACAGTTATGAAAATTCAGCTGCCTCTGATTAGTCGTCAGTATTCGGTGGACTATCAGAAAGTAGACACTAAAGGTGAGTCCAGAAGTTCCGTCCCTGTCGTATCCTGTTTCGATGATAAACTACGCAGTGTCAGAGAATTTCACTATTCTGATGCATTCATTTGTGTAGCTAAAATATTTACCAGCTTAATTGAAATTAACTTTGAATGCCCCGTGTCTGGCGTCTATTTTATTTACTGTGTGTGTGTGTGTGTGTGTGAGAGAGAGAGAGAGAGAGACAGAGAGAGAGAGAGAGAGAGAGAGAGAGAGAGGGTGGGGGGGGGGGGAGACAGACAGACATAGGTAACGTTTACAGTTTCTATATGTTCTAGTTTAATGACCGACGCGTAGAGTAATCTTCTCGGCTTCGGGACCAGGGCTTTTAGATGCAGGGCACGAGGAATCAAAGAAAATGAAAAAGGGGCGTCTCATAAGAGGGAGAAGCGAAGAGACGTCCAGTATCTCACTTTCTGCTTTTCCTCTGCCGTTAGTGTCTCTTTTTCGGCTGTTATATTTTCCATCTGTGACACATTACTTCTCTCGTCGACATCGATATTTCTGTCTTGCTTCTTTCCGCACCATTTACAGTTGTCTTTATCTCTGAGGTCACTGTTACGTTTTTATCCAAACGACCTGGTTCTATCTCTCTCTCTCTCTCCCTCTTTCTCTCTTCTTATATACACTCTTACAACGATGTCTACAGTAATTAGGCGCGATTAACCATTTGACACATTATCGTTCCACCCGGAAGGAAACGTATTCACTCGAGGCCACGAGGACGAAGCACAATATGCAGAGCAATATAAGAATGAAATGGCTTTGGCCGTAAATGTAAAAGTTTCCAGCACGATTTATGAGGAATATATGGAGCTAGAGAGAAGCGCATGCACGTATTCATGGAAAATTTGACTGGCGCAAACTTCCCACATTCTCAGCTCCTGGGCTCGATCTTATGCAGGTACTTTTTCTACGAACTAAGCTGTTACTTTCTCTGACAACCTGAAAATATTTCGTCACACAAATACCTCAGGGTAACAAGATGGACATCAAACCTGAAGTGATATAACAGTAAACAAAGTGCGATTTTTGAGTTCCTGGTGTAAGTGCTCTCGTTTTCCTTTAGATTCAGTTTCAGATCCTTCCGCTTTATCTCATGAAGTGACTGCTGTATATGTTGTGGAACTAAAAAAAGTGATACACGTCGATAATCGTTAATTACAGTTTATCTGTAAATGCTGGATACCTATGCTTCGAGTATATGAATCAGCAAAACCATACCTGATCGGTTCGTGTACACAGGGGTTCTGGGCTCTTTCCTAAATGAATCACATTAATTTTCACTATACTTCAGATTCGTTGGAGGTGCTAAGAATCAAGTCACGTGGGCACCATACTATGGGTGATTACGGCGACTGAAGTACTTTGTGTTCAGGAACAGAACCATAAAATGGTAGCGGAAGCTGCTTTTTCATTTGCTCTTACTAGGAGTATCGAATGCATTTTGGTTACACGGTTGGTTTTAAACCAAGAAAATGACAATAACTGATTTCATTACCAATCTTACCAACAGCTCCAAATAACGCAAACGCACCTGTAGGCTGACTGACACAGAGATATTTCCTGCAACATTTACCACCCACAAGCAAAGAATATGCCTCTCGTGTATGTTATGTTTGTTCTCCAAAATCAAAGAAACAAAGTTGGAAAGCATCTCGCAAGGAGACGCGTTTATCAGCGCGAACAGTGCTGTGTGGCGTTATGTATGGAATCATATTGTAAAATATTTCATACAAAAATTCAGTATAAATCCATGTAGAAACTGCTGTTGTATTTAAATACTATATCCAGCACTGATCAATATACAGGGTGATTCAAAAAGAATACCACAACTTAAGGAATTTAAAACTCTGCAACGACAAAAGGCAGAGCTAAGCACTATCTGTCGGCGAATTAAGGGAGCTACAAAGTTTCATTTAGTTGTACATTTGTTCGCTTGAGGCGCTGTTGACTAGGCGTCAGCGTCAGTTGATGCTAAGATGGCGACCGCTCAACAGAAAGCTTTTTGTGTTATTGAGTACGGCAGAAGTGAATCGACGACAGTTGTTGAGCGTGCATTTCGAACGAAGTATGGTGTTAAACCTCCTGATAGGTGGTGTATTAAACTTTGGTATAAACAGTTTACAGAGAATGGGTGTTTGTGCAAAGGGAAAAGTTCTGGACGGCCGAGAACGAGTGATGAAAATGTAGCACGCATCCAGCAAGCATTTGTTCGCAGCCCAGGAAAATCGACTCGCAGAGCTAGCAGAGAGCTGCAAATTCCACAGTCAACTGTAAGGAGAGTCCTACGAAAACGTATGAACGTGACTCGCCTAAGGTGAACGTTTTCTGTGCCATTTCAGCCAATAACGTTTTTAGTCCCTTTTTCTTCGAAGGTGCTACTGTAACTGGACTACAGTATCTGGAGATGTTAGAGAATTGGCTGTTCCCTCAGCTCGAACAAGAAGCACAACAATTCATATCTCAGCAGGATGGAGCGCCACCGTATTGGCACTTATCTGTCCGTAACTACCTGAGGCGATGGATCGGCCGCCAGGCAGCCCGTGACAGAGCACTTCATCACTGGCCTCCAAGAAGCCCTGATCTTACCCCCTGCGATTTTTTCTTATGGGGGTATGTTAAGGATATGGTGTTTCGTCCACATCTCCCAGCCACCATTGATGATTTGAAACGAGAAATAACAGCAGCTATCCAAACTGTTACGCCTGATATGCTACAGAGAGTGTGGAACGAGTTGGAGTATCGGGTTGATATTGCTCGAGTGTCTGGAGGAGGCCATATTGAACATCTCTGAACTTGTTTTTGAGTGAAAAAAAACCTTTTTAAATACTCTTTGTAATGATGTATAACAGAAGGTTATATTATGTTTCTTTCATTAAATACACATTTTTAAAGTTGTGGTATTCTTTTTGAATCACCCTGTATATTTAAGAACTCATTTACTCTGCCTACATGAATGTATGACTTTTTTAATTTTACGGAAACAATGTCATGTATAATAATAATGTTGTTCATGACTGCATATTACAGAAGGTAAAATTATCTTAAAACAGTGTTAGTTCTGTATTTATATATCTGATACTTTCCAAGACATGAATTTGTGAACACAGGGAGAATTGCCTGGATTCTGTGGACATGGACATGTATTGGGCCGGTACTGAGAGTGTTAAATCTGGAGCGTTTGGTGGCCTGGTGTGTGCGTAAACTCATCCTCGTACTCTTCGAACGAGGCACGTACACTCCGAGCCGTACGATACATTGCATTATGCCACTGGTAGACGCCATCGTGTCGATGAAAAAGAAACTGCATGGAGTGGTGTACGTGGTCGCATACTCGTGCTGATACACGCATACTCATGCTGATCTCGCCCGGGTTCCCGGGTTCGATTCCCGGCGGGGTCAGGGATTTTCTCTGCCTCGTGATGACTGGGTGTTGTGTGATGTCCTTAGGTTAGTTAGGTTTAAGTAGTTCTAAGTTCTAGGGGACTGATGACCATAGATGTTAAGTCCCATAGTGCTCAGAGCCATTTGAACCATGCTGATCTGTTGTACCTTCCGGAATAACGAAATCACTCAGGAAATTCTGGGAAAACATTCCCCAGACCATAACGTCCACACCTCCGGCCTGGAACCTTCGGACGATTGTTGCTATCAGGCTGAGGGAGCATAAAACGCCATTTATCTGAATAGGCCACTTGTCACTACTCAGTGAACGTCCAGTTACGGTCTGGCGTGAAAATCGCAGCTTTCGTCATCGGTGAACTGCAGTGTTTATTTGAATGGTCAACTGCTGCAGAGGCCCGTGCGGATCTGCTTAACAGTCACTGAGGTGACACTGTTGGTAGCCCCTCGGTTCATTTTGGTGGTTAGCTGCTCAACAGTTGGATCTCTGTTCGCCCGTGCACATCTCCGTAGCCATTGTTCACCCCTGCAGACTATGACTTGTCGTATACAACAGTAGCCTCGGCGCCGGTTTTGGATATCTCCAGTTTGCCATGCACGTTTACTTTAACCACGGCGGCACGCGAACAGTTTACAAACTGAGTCGTTTCGGAGATGGTGCCACCCTTGTCAAGAATGATAATGATCGTGCTCTTTGAGGACGTCAGATAAATCGCTCCGTTTCTGCATTATGACTACCGCACTGTTTTCGGCGTCCCCATCGAGACGCTTTATATACCATCCACAGCCAGTGATGCCACCTGCCGTGTGAGAGTGGTTATTGCACATTGACGACGAAAAAAGCGGTGGCCACAATAATTTGAATGGAGTGTGTATTTCAACTGATGGTTCAGAAAATGTGTATAATCAATAACGGGCTTTTTATCTGCTTATGGGCAATGTTTTGCATTTGTTTATATTAATGCTCAACTGAAAATCCCAGCACCAAGCTTCGATCCTCCTCAGTTCCTATTGCATTTCGTTACATCTACATCTACATCTACATCCATACTCCGCAAGCTACCTGGCGGCGTGTGGCGGAGGGTACCTTGAGTACCTCTATCGGTTCTCCCTTCTATTCCAGTCTCGTATTGTTCGTGCAAAGATAGATTGTCGGTATGCCTCTGTGTGGGCTCTAATCTCTCTGATTTTTATCCCCATGGTCTCTTCGCGAGATATACGGAGGAGGGAGCAATATACTGCTTGACTCCTCGGTGAAGGTATGCTCTCGAAACTTCAACAAAAGTCCATACCGAGCTACTGAGCGTCTCTCCTGCAGAGTCTTCCACTGGAGTTTATCTGTCACCTCCGTAACGCTTTCGCGAGTACTAAATGATCCTGTAACGAAGCGCGCTGCTCTCCGTTGGATCTTCTCTGTCTCTTCTATCAACCATACCTGGTACGGATCCCACACCGGTGAGCAGTATTCAAGCAGTGGGCGAACAAGTGTACTGTAACCTACTTCCTTTGTTTTCGGACTGCATTTCCTTAGGATTCTTCCAATGAATCTCAGTCTGGCATCTGCTTTACCGACGATTAATTTTATATGGTCATTCCATTTTAAATCACTCCTAATGCCTACTCCCAGATAATTTATGGAATTAACTGCTTCCAGTTGCTGACCTGCTGTATTGTAGCTAAATGATAAAGGACCTTTCTTTCTGTGTATTCGCAGCACTGTACATTTGTCCACATAGAGATTCAATTGCCATTCCCTGCACCATGTGTCAATTCGTTGCAGATCCTCTTTCACTTCAGTACAATTTTCCATTGTTACAACCTCTCGATATACTACAGCCATCATCCGCAAAAAGCCTCAGTGAACTTCCGATGATATCCACAAGGTAATTTATGTATGTTGTGAATAGCAACGGTCCTACGACACTCCCCTGCGACACCCTGAAATCACTCTTACTTCGGAAGACTTCTCTCCATTTAGAATGACATGCTGCGTTCTGTAATCTAGGAACTCTTCAATCAAATCACACAATTGGTCTGATAGTCCATATGCTCTTACTTTGTTCATTAAACGACTGTGGGGAACTGTATCAAACGCCTTGCGGAAGTCAAGAAACACGGCATCTACCTGGGAACCCGCGTCTATGACCTTCTGAGTCTCGTGGACGAATAGCGCGAGCTGGGTTTCACAAGATCGTCTTTTTCGAAACCCATGCTGCAATGTTATTACATCATGTTTGTTTCTGTTGTTCCATAGTTGGTTCTATATTATTATTATTATTATTATTATTATTATTATTATCATATGACTTTCTTGAAGATTTGGTCCGTTTATGCGATTGCATAAAAATTGTTTTTATAGCGTTGCGCGTTCGCGTTATACAGCGTCATCGGTGAACAGCGTGATGGAACCTATATTTCATGGGCAGTAATCGTCCTACTACTGTGGTACCGGTACGTCAGATTCACAGAGATGATCTTATGCTCGCTATTTTTGCTGGTAGATGACAGTGAGAAACTGTGTCAGATATCTTGCGGCAGTCAAGGAACACATTATCAACTTGGAGCCCATGAGTACGGCCGTTTTAGTCTCGTAGACGAACAGAGCGAGCTAGACTTCACAAGAGCCATTGTCGATTCGTGCGGAAAAGGGCTGGGAGGAACGCAGGCCGTGTCGTTTCGGTGGATTCAGCCCAACTGTTTGCCTTGAACGATTTAAGGAAAATCGCGAAAAATAACTAAATTTGGATGGCCGGGTTTGAACCGACGTTCTCCCAAAGGGAAGTCCAGCGTTTTAAGCACTGCACCACCTCGACGGGTGAGAGAATGTCAATATTGAAAATAATGGTCAGCGACGGTGTGAGAAAAAGAGAATGAAATACTAACTCAGGAAACGTAGAAACGAGACGCTGCTCTGCAGAAAAGAAAACGCTTGAGGGAAGGAAAGCTAGCACGAAATCTCGAGCCATATGTTGCAGAAAATGAATGGATTGCTCACGATCCGAGTTACAGAATGGAATGGAGCTAGATAGACAGAAAGTTATTCCCCAGTAGCGGTAAATAAGACGTTACTGGCTCGAAGAAGGGGAACGGAGTGCCGTTGAGTGAGATAAAGCGGAAATTTCTGGCGTCCGGCACAGTTGTAGCGTGTAGGGGTACGGAGCCGCAGCGCCCAACTTCTGTCTGGCAGAAAAACAAACATATAAAGCGCGAACTGCCGAACACCAACCTACGGTGTGGAACAACATTCATTCGCCCTTACTTAGCTCTCTTTCTCTGTCGCTCTCGCCCATCCTTCCTTGCGTTTACTGCAGTCTCTCTCAATCTCTACACACACACACACACGCGCGCGCGCGCGCGCGCGCGCGCGCGAACAGAAAAGTAATCCTGCAGCATACACAAACCAACATTTCACCTTGTACGGTACTAGTAGACACTTCGTCATAAGCTGTGCGTGACTGAAACTTCTAGGTTAGAAATAATTTCTTCAGTTACAATATATCACTTTTCTATTTTAGTCCAACGTATTTCGGTGTTACAACTCCATTCTGAAGGACTTCATTGATATTTTTTGTGCGTTTATCTCCTAGCTGTAAACGGACGACGTAATTGTCAGTGATACATATCGCACTAGGTAAACTAAATAAAACATTTAAAATAACTATCATTTATTGTTCCGTCTCAGTAGCACATTTTTAAACAGATTACGTGTTTCAGAGAGCACTGTACTCTGATACGTGGTTGTGAATAGATGAGACGGTTTTGCTGGCGCAACTGCTTACATCTGAAGATGATTCTGAGTGATCGAAACATTTCCTCCATTTCAAAATGTGCAGATGAGACGTAACAATAAATGATAATTGTCTGAAGTATCAATACAGTTCCTGATCCTCACAAGAAGAATATATCGTGATAGTGAAATAAAATGTTATTAACTGTTACCTTAATTTGGACAGGAGATACTCATCTCTGCATCGGTGAAATAGTTCCACATTCCGCTTACACTTACACTTGCACTTCAAATAATATACCATGCTTATGATCGTGCTAAATTGTTCGAATTACACACTGTAATTCGTTATTCTACGATATATTAACCCTCTGAGTCCCAATGCCTTCTGCATAAAACTGTCATTTTATTCAGTTTTTTTTGTTTTGTTTTTTAAGTACTTGTGCCTTTCGCATAAAACAACCGATGCTATTGCAAGACATACTTCTGACTTCTGGTAGTACAGAGGTACATCTCCCAGTGTAGTGCGTTGTAGGAGTTCAAAGCAACTGTCGGCGCGGAGATGGTGCTACGTGATTGATGCAGATTCTGATATGCTGTTTTATTTATATATTTATATATAGTAGTCTTATTGAGGTGTTCATTGACATTGAAAATAAGTTTATCTGAGCTATTTTAAGCTAAATTTAAGTTTGTACTACCGCTTTTATGAGTATTATCGAAATTAAACCTCTGGAATTGAATGTACTTGTGATACAAAATTTATAAAATTTTAGTCCGATTTTCGCTTGCTATTTAGGACCCTGATTTACTCTAGGCTTAATGAGTTTATGCGAGTTTCGAGATGTAGGATTTTATCGAGGAAAAATGAGAATTTGCCTTCAAATATATCACATGACATTAGCGGTAGTTGAAAACCATATTTTGCAGTGGTTCCGAAGTGAAACAAACTCCTTAAAACGACTGAGTGTTTATATTTTCTAGTATCATCTTATATTCGTTGCTTACTATGATCGTAATGATTAACTTCGTGAAAAATTTCACAGTTGTATTACAAAGTGCAACCACCTCGTTAAAACAATTGTTTGTTTATTGTTTTCCACATTCTTCTTGTATTCGGTGCTTATTAATATTTTTTTCGTATTTTTGTGACTCAGAGGTTTGAAACATCCAAGGTCATCTGACTATCGTTTACATAACACATGAAATAAAAACAGTTATTCAGGTAACCGCAGTAAAGGATAATTTCATACTTTTGTACTTACATTATACATGATTAGGCATATTTACACTATGTGACTCAAATTGCCCATTACATTTTTGCCACTTCTGTTGATAATCACACATTTGAATATCTTAAGGAGAAATTTTATCCTGTTATTTTTAGTTTATGAAAAATAAATGAAGTGAAATGAAATAGCCTACTATGAAGAAGTGAATGGCTCTGAGCACTATGGGACTTAAAATCTGTGGTCATCAGTCCCCTAGAACTTAGAACTACTTAAACCTAACTAACCTAAGGACATCACACACATCCATGCCCGAGGCAGGATTCAAACCTGCGACCGTAGCAGTCGCGCGGTTCCGGACTGAGCGCCTAGAACCGCATGGCCACCGCAGCCGGCGAAGAAGTGAGAGATAGCGTGGTATAAGATAAGGTGCCACATGACATGGTGGATGAGAGCGAGATAAAGGTGAAGGGAAGGGTGGAAGTGAGAAGAAGAGAGCGTTTATTTCTGTGTGTGTAAGGGAGAAGGGCATTGTCTTTAGTCATTCTTGTGACGCTAAGGTACTAAGAGGCAGTCATTACTCAGTGTGGAGAGTAGTCTATTATATTTTCTGTCTGTTCATTCCGAATGTTAGTGGACCAAGAAACCTGTTTCCTATGTATATTTAGTGCATCTAGTACGTTAAGTTTTGTACCTTAGTATTGTCTGCGGCAGGTCGGAGATCTTCAGTGATACCATCTTATTTCATCCAGGGAAACGATCTGAGAAATGGATATCACACATGTCGCTTTTCTCCTGCATGTAAAATCACTAAAAAAATTGTGGAAAGCGGCTGCGGACTGATGGAGTGGATAACAGAGACATCGGAGTAGTACGAAATACTGACAGTTGCCATCCATCTTAGGGTTGAATTTTCATGACATCTAATGGGAGAACATAGTCAAAATAAAACAAAAGTAGAATAATAAAGAAAAGCTTTGTGACATTGTCGGCTGGGACACCCTCGAGTGTTAGTTTCAGGCATCTAACTGGCATGACATTGGTTTACGTATAATGATGTTGGTTGAGGTCTGTGACTGTGGATTAAATAACTTGAATGAACACAACGTGCAGCTACATTTTGTGTAGCTTTATTTGTGCTAAGTCGCGTATCGGGTTTTCACCCATCTTCAGTTAGCACAATGCATTCATAAATTTATCATTATCACCTTTTTTCTCGCTGCAGCCGCCCTGCGCAAAAATAGCAATTCGCTTAACTACATCGTTTCCCGAGTTGTATATTGACGTTTAATTAGTAGTCCGGCGCACTTTAATTCTGTAGCCCGTAAGTC
The DNA here is from genome assembly GCF_023898315.1 of Schistocerca nitens. Taxonomy (NCBI): domain Eukaryota; kingdom Metazoa; phylum Arthropoda; class Insecta; order Orthoptera; family Acrididae; genus Schistocerca; species Schistocerca nitens. The sequence continues at coordinate 229,790,233 of NC_064615.1, read as the reverse complement.
TGTTTTTCGCATTTATATGCGTGGCACGCACGCTTTTAGCTTCAATGATCCACTGATGGAACGTACCATCCGCTATGTGCCCGAAACAGCTATCTTTCGTCCATTCATTACTACTTCACCGTACATTTCCTTTTGTGTGCAGTAGGTTACCGCACGATTTCAACTACCTACCATTTGAAAGACGGATAAGACCAGCGACTTTGTAAGCTACCATTCCTTTCGAAACTAAACTACAAGGACCATGTGTAGTTGTGAACACTGTTCATGATGTGAGCTATACCCCACGACAGTGAATATGATGTATATATAAAGCGATGTGGCTTTAGCATAGCAATACGAGGTGGCAAGGCTGAGGCAAACCGCAAGGAGATAACCACCTAAAACAGATAGTGGGAAAAGCAGACACAAGACTCAGATTCATCAGAAGAATATAAAGGAAATGTAACTCATCCACGAAAGAAGTGGCTTATAAAGCGCTTGTTCGCCCGATTCTTGAGTATAGTTCATCTACCTGGGATCCCTATCAGGTAGGACTCATATCAGAATAGAGAGTGTCCAACGAAGAGCGGCAAGTTTCGTCACGGGATCGTTTAGCTGGCGAGAGAGCGTTACGGATATGCTAAACAAACTCCACTGACAGACGTTACAAGAGAGGCGTTGTGCATCACGGAAAGATTTACTATTAAAATTTCGGGACAGCACATTTCAAAAGGAGTTGGACAACATATTCGGCCGGCCGGAGTGGCCGTGCGGTTCTAGGGGCTGCAGTCTGGAACCGAGCGACCGCTACGGTCGCAGGTTCGAATCCTGCCTCGGGAATGGATGTGTGTGATGTCCTTAGCTTAGTTAGGTTTAATTAGTTCTAAGTTCTAGGCGACTGATGACCTCAGAAGTTAAGTCGCATAGTACTCAGAGCCATTTGAACCATTTGAACAACATATTCCTTCTTCCTCCCCCCCCCCTCCTCATCCCTCCCCCCCCCCCCCCCGCACACAAACACACACACACGTACATCTCGCGTATTGACCACGAGGAGAAAATTCGGGAAATTAGAGCCAAGACAGAGGCTTACTGACAATCGTTCTTCCCACGCACCATGCGCGAGTGGAACAGGGTTGGAGGGATCAAATACTGGTACTGAAGGTACCCTCCGCCGCACACCATTAGGTGACTTGCAGAGTATGATGCAGACGTTGATGTGGGTTACTCGGCAGTGCAGAATTCATCTGCATCCGCATCAACCTCTACATGGATACTCATCAAATCACACTTAAGTGCCTGGCGAAGGGCTCATCGATTCACCTTCACAATAATTCTCTATTTTTTTTTCACTCTCGAACAGCACGCGAAAAAAACGAACACCTATATCTTTCCGTGGGAGCTCTAATTTCTCTTATTTTACTACGACGATCTTTCATCTCTATGTAGGTCGGCGTCAACGAAATATTATCGCACTCAGAGGAGAACGTTGGTGATTGAAATTTCGCGAGAAGATCCCGCAGAAACGGGAAACCACCTAGTTTTAATGATGTCCATCCCAAATCTTATATCATGTCCGTAACACTTCCTCCCCTGTTTCATGATAATACAAAACCTGCTGCTCTTCTTTGAACTTTCTCGATGTACTCAGTTAATCCTATCTGGTAAGGATCCCAGACCGGGCAGCAGTACTCTAAAAATGGAGCGTAGTCTAGCCAGTCTCCTCAGTAGATCTGTTGCATCTTTTAAAGAGTTCTGCTTGTAAATCAGGCAGAAGTCTTTGGTTCGCCTCCTTCACAGCATCTTCTACGTGTTCTTTCCAATTTAAGTAGTTCGTAATTGTAATTCCTAGGTATATACTTGAATTTATGGCTTTAGATTTGACTGATTTATCGTGTAACCGAAGTTTAACGGATTCCTTTTAGCACACATAAGGATGGCCACACACTTTTCATTAACTATGGTGAGTTACCAATTTTCGCACCATACAAATACCTTTTCTAAAGTATTTTGCGATTTGTTTTGATCTTCAGATGACTTTACTAGACGGTAAATGACAGCATCATCTGCAAACAACCTAAGATGGCTGCTCAGATTGTCTCCCCAATCGTTTATATAGACAACGAACAGCAGAGGGCCTATAACACTACCTTGGGGAACGCCAGAGATCACTTCTGTTTTACTCGACCACTGTCCGTCAGTTACTACGAACTGTGACCCCTCTGACAGCAACTTACGAATCCAGTCTCATAACTGAGACAATATTCCATAAGCACGCAGTTTCACTACAAGTCGCTTCTGTGGTACCGTGTGAAAAGCTTTCCGGAAATCCAGAAATATGGAATCAATTTGAAATTCCTTGTCAGTAGCACTCAATACTTCGTGTGAGTAAAGAGCTAGTTATGTTTCACAAGAATGATGTTTTCTAAATCCGTGCTGTCTGTCAATAACCGTCCTCTTCGAAGTAATTCATAATGTTTTCGAACAGTATATGTTCCAAAATCTTGCTGCATATCGATGTTAATCGATGTTAATGATATGGCCTACAATCTAGTCGATTACTCCTATTACATTTCTTGAATATTGGTGTGACCTGTGCGACTTTCCAGTTCTTGGGTACGGACCTTTCGTCAAACGAATGGTTGTATATGACTGTTCAGTATGGAGCTATTGCATCAACTCTGAAAGGAACCTAACTGGTATAAATTATAGACCGGAAAACTTGCTTTTTTTAAAGGTGATTTAAGATGATACTCCGGGGATATCTGCTGCTAAGTTATTCATGTTGTCAGCTGTTCTTGATTCAAATTCTGGAATGTGTGCTTCGTCTTCGTTGTAGCAGGAATTTCGGAAGGTTGTGTTTAGTAACTGTGCTTTGGCAGCACTGTCTTCGATAGTATTTCCATTGCTATGGGGCAGAGAAGGCATTGATTGCGTCTTGCTACTAGCGTACTTTACACAATACCAGAATCGTTTATATAGATAAGAAACAGCAGAAGGCCTATAACACTATCTTGGCGAACGCCAGAAATCACTTCTGTTTTACTCGACAAATACTGAAACTGAACATGAACTACGGTCTTCGTTCTCTACGGACTCAAAGTGAAAAACTGCGCCTTATATGCTCGTTACACTAATACGCTAAGCAGAAATATGTGGTGAAAGCGATATTTTACAACAACGTCGTCTCCGCCACCGGCTATCTCAGAGAACTTTATCGGCGTCGACATACCCCTATTGCAGAAATTTTTTACGAAATATAACTTCAAGCATGCATACATGTGAAATGTAGGAATTGAGCAAAGTGCAACATAAGTACGTGGAACACAGTTTGCATTAAACCAATTGAAACATGGAAGCAAAATACACTGCTGGCTACCGTAAATGCAACACCCTGAAGGAAGCATCCGAATCAAGTGAAATTTACACCATGGGTTTGCAGCGATGAGATATGCAACTGATTAGAATTTCAGCGCAGACGCACATCACGCGCGCCTGTGGCGCCACCTCATAGCGCCATTTAAGGCTTGGCAATTTCGACGAGTGTACGTTCGGCACGTGTGTTTACCTTGTGGTTGTTTCACAAGATGATAAGTTATGCCTCGTAGACAACAACGAACATCTTTTGATCACGTATCTGAGTTCGACAGAGGAAGGATAGTGGCTTGCCGAGATTGTGGATTATCATACAGAGAAATCGCTAGTCGTGTTGGACGAAACCAAACAACTGTAATGCGGATATGTGACCGTTGGATGCAGGAGGGTACGACGGACCGACGTGGTCGATCGCATTCACCTCGGTGCACCACTGCATGTGCTGATAGGCAAATTGTGCGCATGGCAGTGATGGATCGCTCAATGACATCCCGAACCATAGCACAGCACATTGCGTCTGTAACGCATCGTCCAGTGTCTGCGCGTACCATTCGACGCCGTTTACAGCAGAGTGGTCTGTCCGCAAGACGTCCATTGCTTCGTCTACCATTGACGCAGAACCACAGACGTCTCCGTCGCCAATGGTGTGATGACAGATGGATGTGGACGGCAGAATGGAATGACGTTGTCTTTACTGACGAGGCACGCTTTTGTCTGCAGCACGACGATGGTCGGATTCGAGTGTGGAGACACCGTGGAGAGAGGATGCTGGACAGCTGCATTATGCACCGCCACACTGGTCTTGCACCGGGTATTATGGTATGGGGCGGTATTGGATATTACTCTCGCACGCCTCTAGTACGCATTGCCGGTACTTTAAATAGCCGGCGCTACATATCCGAGGTGCTGGAGCCAGTTGTCCTTCCTTACCTTCAGGGCTCGGTCACAGCCATATTTCAACAGGATAATGCGCGACCACACGTGGCACGCATTGTCCAAAGGTTCTTCGTCAATAACCAGATTGAATTGCTTCCCTGGCCGGCTCGCTCTCCGGATCTTTCGCCGATAGAAAACATGTGGTCCATGGTTGCTCAACGAGTGACCCAGATTACATCCCCAGCTGCCACACCAGATGATCTTTGGCAACGTGTGGAAGCTGCTTGGGCTGCTGTACCCCAGGAACACATCCAACGTCTCTTTGACTCAATGCCGAGACGTGTGGCAGCGGTGATCTCCAACAATGGCGGCTACTCTGGCTACTGATTCTGGCAGGAACCACATGTCACAGACGTCTGTAAACGTAATCATTTGATACTTGGTCAACAAGTTATCTACAAAATAAATCTTGTTGTCCTTCCTCTTGTCTTTCTTGGTGTTGCATTTACGGTGGCCAGCAGTGTACATGTGGTATAATAGGTAAATCAAGGAAAAGATATAAGATAATGAATTCGCGAAGTAGAAATCTATGAAAATCAAATGTAATAGGTAACCAGATCAGATGTACAAACAAGCTGTTATCGTTATGAACAAACGTCAAACGAGAATATTTTACATCCGTTCCAAACATTATGTCAGAGAATTAAAAAAAAAAAAGTTGGTAGCGGGAGAAGCTGTTTATACGTCACTTGAATTTGCAGAAGCTAAACTCAGAAACGGATTCCAATCAGTATTGACCCGTGCGCGGTTCGTGTTCATGCCGTTCCTTGCTTGACAGCTTGTCTTTACGGAAGTGTCGTCTCCTTTATTATTCGATTTACTGCCGTCACTAAGTTGCTGGCTTGCCTTCCCGTGAGTGGCAGCAGCAGTGCGTATCGATAAGAGCACAGTCGTACTATCTTTGAAGCGACCGCTAGTGTTTCCGGGTCGTCGTGTGTCGGAGTTCAGTCGGGCACGAAGCGCCAGTGAGGGGCGAACAGCCACTACTCGCCGACCGCTTGCGACACACATGCACTGTCCGACGGAAGGAGATTGGAGCGAAACGACCGCCGGTTGGTCGTTCAGTTGGTAGTTTCATTGGGCGACGTGTATTTGGTCTTTCGACCGTTTCTGGGCCTCGTTCGTTGGTCGTCTTGCCCGACGAGGGTCGGTTCCATCGTAGTGCAGAGATGTCGTCGCCGATGGGCAAGAGTTACCTCTGCATGGGTGGGTCCGAGCCACTGTGCCCGGGTCGCCGTGTCTCCGAGTTCCGAACGGACATCGAGTTGCGTCGCGTTGGAGCTGCAGTGAGATCCGGACAGCCAAGACTCGCTCGACCGTTTCCGACACTCATAAATTGAGTGGGGACGACCTTAATTGGCCGTTCGCTCCGCCGTCTCATCGGACGACGTGTATTTGCTCGCCGACCGCTTATGGAAAATCTCTGGGCGCCGTGTCAATGCTGTCCGGCACGGCGAGGATTCTTGAACTATTCAAATGGAAACAAAAACCCACCATTCCGCATGGCAAGTCCACGTGCAAAAGATAAAGCGAAAACGATACAGTCTTACCTAACATCAATGTTTTCATGATACCAATTCTTATCAATGCACTGGAATGCTTGCTGTAACCTAGATATAATACTTACAGTTCTTTGAATACGGCAACTGCAGCGTGCTGACCACGGCTGTGTTTCAGTCAGAATGATGGAAACAACAGAACTATGCGCACCTACGACTCTGGCTGGCCAGCTACGGTCAAAGCTCTCGTCGCGCAGTAACGTATGCCTGCACTTCACTGTTTTAGTCAATATGTAGCCCTGTAACTCCGTTTGAAACGGTCGCACGGTTCCAGACTGTAGCGCCTAGAACCGCTCGGCCACTTTGGCCGGCGACAGTCATCATACAAGGCTTGTTGACACACAGCTGAATACGGCAATGCGCATAATATCTGGAGCAATCAGATCTAGTCCAGTTTATTAGCTTCCACTGTTAACTGGTATAATGCCTCCTGATCTACGCAGATGTACTGCTCTTATGAGAGAATTCCACAAGATCTCCGGGAATTCTAACGCGTGCATACCGAACTGCCACTTTTAAATCGTTTGTCCTTACAACTGAATATCCATTCCTTCAATCCAGCGCACTGCATCTGGAGTTGCTGCAGGAAGTCCTCTTCAGCACCGTAATGGGCTTCTGCATTCACTGATCGTAAGAGATTGAAATCACGCCACTGATAATGTGGCGAACAGTCTGATATGGAGCCACACAGTCACAGGCTGGATTAGGCAACTTGTTCCACTGCATCGACCATGGTCAGTACGGATTCTGTTAATAGTAGTCCAGGTAGGTCCAATCCACTTGGAAGTTTAGCACCTGAGCAGATGTTATGAAGGCGCTCATGTGTCTCTGCTTCCCACCGACCTTTACATTCTTACCATTTATTGAACGTTATGACAATACACACACTACGGAAAGAGTTTCATCTACACACCCTATTTTCCCCGTAATCTCCCTTCCGCTCTGTGGCCTTCCTCCAACGCGAAACAAGGGCGTGTATGCTGTGTCGGTACCAATCATTGTCCTGGTGGCGGGGCCAGTACTTCACTGTGTGAATCACTTCGTCATCCTCAAAATATCCTCCACGAATGGCATCCTTTATGGCTCAGACGAGTGGAAGTCCGAAGGAGCTAGGTCAGGGCTTTCCGTGGATGGTCTCCCCGACCGCTTCAAATCTTGTAGCTCCCCCGAACCTTCTGATGACCTCACTCTCCGTGCCCAGCGACTAATTGTACATCTGTTGACAGCAGATGCTCCATAGATTTTGCACAAGCGTTTGTGAATATTCCCCACAATTTCTTTCTCTTCAGTGAGAAAGTCTATGACGTCACGTTGCTTGTAACGTGCATCACGTACAGACGCCATTTCGAAACTGTCCAGCAGCTAATCTTTGTGTCGGAAGTGACGGAAACTTGGCGCGTCCACTCAGGAGACTTCAGATAATACATACGTAACGTTTCGCATTCGTAGCATTGTTTTCGGCTGAGAAAAAAAAATGCGGTGCGTTACTTTGTGGGCAACCCTCAATAGAAGCCAGCACGTTGCCCTCGACAGCGAGTGTTCATCAGATAAGGATACCTCTCTTGCTCTATATGTATACATAAACGATCTCACAGATCGGTTAGGCAGCAATCCGCGACTGTTAGCTGATGTCGTTGAGGTGTGCGGGGAAGTGTCATCGTTGAGTGGTTGTAGGAGGAGACAAGGTGACTTAGACAGAACTGCTAATTGTTTTGACGAATGGTAGCTTACTACAAAAGTAGAAAGATGTAAGTTAATGCAGGTGATTAGGGATAAAAAATGTTCAAATGTGTGTGAAATCTTCTGGGACTCAACTGCTAAAGTCATCAGTCCCTAAGCTTACACACTACTTAACCTAAATTATCCTAAGGACAAACACACACACACACCCATGCGATCCATTCTTGTGTACTGCTCCCCCACCAAGTCAGATTAAAGGAAGACATCGAAGCCATCCCGAAGCATACTGCTAGACTCGTTACCAGTAGCTTAGATCAACAGTTGAGTATTAAGGAGATGCTTCTTGAAGTCAACTTGGAAGCCATGGATTGAAGACAACGTTCTTTCCGCGAAACGTTCTTGAGAAAGTTTAGAAAACATGTATTGACAGGTGTAGAAAGATTCTACTGCGCCCAACGTACATTTCGTTTAAGGGTCACGAAGATAACATAAGAGAAATTAGGATCCTAAGGAGGTGTATAGATAGTCGTTTTTCTGCTCATAACATTTGCGAGAGGAATAGGAAAGGATTACAAAAAATACATTACGTTCAGGTGATTACTAGTTTCAGGTGGTAGAGAACTATCTTCAGATCACTCATGGTAAAGACTCTGCCCAAGAACACTGTAGGCTATAATGCTGTCGAATGATATCCCAGTTCTTGATCACTAATGGACAAGGCTTCAATTCACTGTTGATTGTATAACGAAATTAAAAAAAGTGCAATTCTGAATCATTATTATTAAGAAGTGGACGAGTAGAAAGTATTCATATCCGGATTACGGGTTGCAATTCCTAACGAGGATGTGTCAACTTTGTACTCAGGTTCACTTCTTAGTAAGTGTGATTCAGAACTGGACTATGTAACTTCGTTGGTATAGCCAACGGTACAACTAATGGCTCATTAGTGACATGTGCCGAGTTATATTTACTTCTTTTTTTATATAACCAGCTTTGATTAGGGCCATCAGGCCCTCTCTTACATCAGACTAGAGTTTCACATATATAGTGTCTTTTTACATTATAGTTACCTAAGCAATAACAATTTTAATATGACAAACAGTGTTAAAATTATTCTAGTGTCTATAGTAACAATGTGAGCAAATTATACTGCCTGTGGACTAATAAAGTTAACACTGGCAGTATTTATACTACTACTGCTGTTGCCACTGATGGTGCTAACAGTAACAATAATGACAGTAATAACAATAATGATAATGGCAGTTATTAAAAAATTCTTAGATGTACAAAATATATGTTTTCTGATACAGTGACTTCTGGAAAAAGGAAATTTAAGGAGACTGCACCAGCTAAGAATACGCTATCACATGATAGCGTTCTAGCCTACAGTGTTCTTAGACAGTGTCTTTACCATGCTTGATCAGTTGTAAACTAATGTTTCTTTTGTTATCAAGACAGTTAAAGGATTTAATATATTTTTTAATTTTAGAAATAAGACAGATCTCCATTAACTGATAATGTCAAGCCTTACTATATGAAGATGTGTTCAATAATAGGTATAGCAAACTTCTGTTGATATAAAACGCTTTATTTAACTGAATTAACAAGCTCAAATTCTAAAGTTGGTGTGTCCTGTTCTTTTGAGATACATCCTTTCATAGATATTATAAAGTTCCCTGCCGTGTTATTCTGTATGTGAAGGTTAATCTGAGGAAATTTCTTTCTTACGAAATTCGTAACCTATCATCAAACCTTTTCGTAACAGGAGTATGCATTTCATCTCATTCAAGAGAACAAATAAACCCTGAATTAAGACGAATTACACCTGAAGATGCATCGTGTACTGAATAAAACACGAAAAATTGTGACTCAAGGTGTTTTTTAATTCATACCTCAAGTGTATTGAGTATAGTCACGTTTGAAGCGGCAAAATATGGATGAAATTAAATTTCTTTCTTTCTTTGGGCTTTGTCCCGCCTCACGCGGGGTCGGCCGTGTTAGTTCAGATTTCGCAGTGTTACTTGCAGAGGGTGGGATGTAAGTAGTGTACCCCAACTGCCTGCGTCTAGTGTAAGCCGTGAAATAGTGCGAACGTCTTCAAATGTCGGTGAGTCGTGTAACTGAGGCGGAACGTGGGGATCAGCCGGGTATTCACCTAGTGGGATGTGGAAAACAGTCGAAAAACCACATCCAGGCTGGCCGTCATACCAGCCCTCGCCGGTAATGCGCTGGGCAGATTCGATCCGGGGCCGACGCACCTACCCGAGTCCAGGAAGCAGCGCATTAGCTCTTCTGCCCTGGCGGGTATTAATCTCAGGAACTACTGTAGGGGTTTTGTAAGGCTTTCTCTAGTAGACTGATTGGTTCACGGGGTAGGTTTATGTATATAATTTATTATCATTATGCCAGACAGATCGTTTAGCCATAGATACTCCCAGAGCCAGCCTGGGTCACCTGTCATATACAGGGTCAAAATGATTTAAATCGATAAACTCAGTGAGTTGGCACGGGACACTAAAACAAACGCTTTTCCTTAATGTCATAATTACTTCTGAGCATTTTTTATCGGATAGAGGGCGTAATCGCTCTCAGCACTCGTGCAGTTGGGCATAAGATGGGGGTGAATCAGCCAAAGGTAAGGAACGACCTTCATGAGCAATCGGTAATCCATTTCACTTGCAGCGTGTTCAGAACTTGGAATCGGATGATTAACTACTCAGCACACAGTGTTCGTAGTGATATGTGGAAAAGTGTCAAATGCATCCTACATTTCTGTCGTCTATGTTGTTTGCAGATGAAGCAACGTTCGGACATGATGGGATTTTCAACATCCACCATTGGTATGTTTTGAATGAGGTTAATCCATATCTCACATTTCCTCGCGCTTCTCAGTTGCAGGTCTACTTGAATATGTCGGCAAATGTTGTTGCTGACTGTTTAATTGGGCCGTACCTGCTACTAAGACCACTAAATAACAGGTATTATTACAGTTTCCACGCCAGAGCATTGCCAGAGTTGCTGGGTGACGTACTACTCGCTACAAGACAGCGCATGTGGTTCCAGTCGCCCTGTGCGTCTATTCTTGAGGCGACAGTTTACAGAAAAGTGGACTGACAAAGGTGGTCTTATACCTCGACTACTCGATTCCCTGATTTCAACCTTCTGGACTTGTTTGTGTGACGAGACATGTGCAACCTCGTTTACAAAAAAACGCCTGTTCAATTAGAAGAGGATCTGGTTACCCAGACAGTACCAGCAGCAGTGGTAAATAAGGACTCTCGTGCATTCTTTGACCGTGTTAGACAGAACACGACGCGACCGCGTAAGCAATGTTTACAAATCAATAGAGGCATTTATGAACATCTACTGTAGCTGATGTAACTGTGTTGTGTCGATCTTGCTGTCTCTTGGTAATAAAGAATTAAAACTAGTTTGTGTTATTTTCTGCTCTCACAGGACAACAAGTTAGAAAAGGTTTGCATTGTCCCATCCAACCTCTTAGGGTTCGATAGCATAATTAGTTTTCATCCAGAGAAAACTCCGTCTGCTGGTTTAAGAAATCCTCACAGGAAAATATGACATTATTTTTTTGGGGTCCCGTGCAAATAATTTTCACACTGTATAAATGACATTACGAATAGTATTTCTACGCATAAGGGGGAGAAAACTACACAGGGTAAGCATTTCGGTTTTCGCGAATCGGAAGATACCACCACGAGATTTATTGCGTTGTAAACCAGTGCTTGTTCCAGAGGACGGATAAAGCCCTGTGCTGATGTGGCGTGGTACATATTGCAGAAGGACGCAGACGGGCCGGTCCGTTATTCTAGCATAGACCTGCGGCCACTGCAGGCAGTAAATCTGATTCATGAGGAGGGCAAATCATGTTACCGGGGGATGAGGGGGACGTGGACGGAAGCCCAAGTCACCCAGCTTATGCCCGGTGCGACTGCAGCTACTGCCCCCGCAGCTGCAATTGAATTTGCGTTTCGGCGCGCTGAACGGTCGTACGTATTGTCAGCGCACCGGTGTCGGTCACCGCCCGCCTGCCCGTTCGTATAAATTTCGCCGCGTGACGGAAACGCGAATTTCACTTTCGGCGAACCAATTTAGCGGCCGCTCGTAAACAGGATTAGTGTCGCGCAGCGCAGGATGATGCCCGAGGCAATGAATTTGCATAAACAAATGCGCCGATTTATCTTCGGCGGCAGATAAAACTGACAGCACGACCGCCTTTTCCGTCATTTTACGACAGCCTGTCGCGGGATCCAAACGTCTGCCTACCGCCCTTGCGAAACTCAGGCACATAAAAAACCGGGCGTGCGAAGTGCACCCTGTTCCCGAGCCGTATTGCCCTCCTGTAGCGGCGTGATAACACCGTACTAAAACCTGATGCAGTCCCCCTCTTCCCCTCTCCCTCACGATCACTCCCCCCCCTCCAACTCCTTCCTTTTCCACCGAGCCACACCTACCCACTCACCCACTCAACCCCCCCCCAACCCACCCACACACACCCACCCACCCACACACACACACACACATATATATATATATATATATATATATATATATATATATATATATATATATATTCCAGCTATCAGTCGTCCTTTTGATCTTTTTTATTCGCAGATCTAGATTTCAGCTAGAAACTAGCCATTCTCAATGCACTATCATTTTTGATCAACGCATGTAATGCCTGTTGGTCGGGCTTCATCCACATTGATCAGAAATGATAGTGCATTGAGAATGGCTAGTTTCTAGCTGAAATCTAGATCTGCCAATAAAAAAGATCAAAAGGACTACTGATATCTGGAATCTATTATTTACAAGTCAATAACAGTCGCTGCGTGCAACAGCCTCTGAATGGAGGGTAACCTGATATATATATATATATATATATATATATATATATATATATATATATATGTGTGTGTGTGTGTGTGTGTGTGTGTGTGTGTCTGTGGGTGAGTGGGTGGAACAGGAATCAGTGTGAAGTGTCTGGCTTTTGCAGACGATCTTGCCATTCTAACCAACAATGCAGAAGAAGCCAAACTCGCACTGGAGAAGCCTTCACGAAATCTCATGGGAAACTGGCCTAAAAATCTCCTACGAGGAGACTAAATACATGTAAAGCAAGCTTACAGATAATCTCCACATTACAACTAAGTACGGGAAAGTGGCGTTGGTTGCGCACTTCAAATATCTAGGAGAAATAATCCAACCATCAGTACTGAACTCCATAACCAATCAAAAAAATATCTTAATTACAGAAAGCATATAAGCTCACTTGGAATCGCTACAATAAAATATCTATTTCTGTCGATGCCTAAGTAAGGCATTAGAACACATTGGTTCTAACAGAAGCACTATACGCAGCGGAAACTACAGTGATTCATGGTCATACCAAAATCAGAGAAACTGAAAAGTAAGAAAGAAAAATTCTGAGGAAAATATATGGACCAACGTTTCTTGAAGGAATTTGGATAAATAGGCTAACAAGAGAGATCAACAAACATATAGAAACAATAACAGACACGTTTAAAAGGAGAAGGATGAAATTTTGTGGTCGTATCAGTAGTATGAACAAGAACAGGCTCACAAGTCAAATATTTGGCATAGCAAACAATAGCAAAAACAAGACAAAGTGAATCACTGAACTTCCGCCGAAGTTTCGAGTCCTCCCTCGGGCATGAGTGTGTGTGTTGTTCTTTGCATACGTTAGTTTAACTTAGGTTAAGTAATGTTGAAGTCTAGGGACCGATGACCTATGCAGTTTGGTCCCTTAGGAATTCACACACATTTGAACATTTTTTGGATCACTGAAACAGAAGAAGATATTATGCAACTGGGAATCACACAAGACAGCATAAACAATCGAGAACAGTTCAGGAACATCATAAAGAAACATACACTTAAACAAAAACACACGGAGAAAAGAACAGGAAATTAATGGTCGGAGATACGCAGGAGAGAGCAGAGCGAACATATGAAGAGAATTTGGGAAGAACGAAGGAAGAAGAAGAAATCATGATTACTCGAGTTCAGTCGCTCTAATAAAAGGGAATAATCGTTATATTGTGAGGGTACGACATTTTCCAGATATTTGTAGTCAAAGTGGAAGTAAAATCTCGTACTAATTTTGGATATAAATGAGCAAGCATGCTATATGCATTTTCTTGTTATCCCGAATAATCGTTCAGAATATGAAGTTTTAATTACTGTCTAAAAAGATTTATTAGGGGACGAGTCCTGTTTTGTGCATTTCATCATCTGCATGAGATATTCCGCCTGGTCTCCGTGCCGTTACAAGAGCGTCGAAGACATACTTGAAGCTTTGACGGGCAAAGTAGTCAAAGGCGGCACAAAGTTTTCTGCGTCAGCCAAGTTATCAAGGAAAACCAATGATCAGAAGTTTACATCGATAATGTATACCTGTATGTTTTGAAAAAGCTCTTGTTATGCGTTTCCCAGAAGGTCACCTGTAAGAAGATACTTATCTAGTATTTGCGGCGTTTAAAGACGCAATAAAAGTCTTAAAATGTCGGAGTTGACAAGTCCTGATTTTTAGCAAAAATTAAGTTGTACTACAGATAAGAAGAATATTTAACAAATCGGGGGTTCGCAGACGACTTCGAGCTGACGAGCACAAGAGATAACTTAAAAATACACTCCTGGAAATGGAAAAAAGAACACATTGACACCGGTGTGTCAGGCCCACCATACTTGCTCCGGACACTGCGAGAGGGCTGTACAAGCAATGATCACACGCACGGCACAGCGGACACACCAGGAACCGCGGTGTTGGCCGTCGAATGGCGCTAGCTGCGCAGCATTTGTGCACCGCCGCCGTCAGTGTCAGCCAGTTTGCCGTGGCATACGGAGCTCCATCGCAGTCTTTAACACTGGTAGCATGCCGCGACAGCGTGGACGTGAACCGTATGTGCAGTTGACGTGAACCGTATGTGCAGTTGACGGACTTTGAGCGAGGGCGTATAGTGGGCATGCGGGAGGCCGGGTGGACGTACCGCCGAATTGCTCAACACGTGGGGCGTGAGGTCTCCACAGTACATCGATGTTGTCGCCAGTGGTCGGCGGAAGGTGCACGTGCCCGTCGACCTGGGACCGGACCGCAGCGACGCACGGATGCACGCCAAGACCGTAGGATCCTACGCAGTGCCGTAGGGGACCGCACCGCCAATTCCCAGCAAATTAGGGACACTGTTGCTCCTGGGGTATCGGCGAGGACCATTCGCAACCGTCTCCATGAAGCTGGGCTACGGTCCCGCACACCGTTAGGCCGTCTTCCGCTCACGCCCCAACATCGTGCAGCCCGCCTCCAGTGGTGTCGCGACAGGCGTGAATGGAGGGACGAATGGAGACGTGTCGTCTTCAGCGATGAGAGTCGCTTCTGCCTTGGTGCCAATGATGGTCGTATGCGTGTTTGGCGCCGTGCAGGTGAGCGCCACAATCAGGACAGCATACGACCGAGGCACACAGGGCCAACACCCGGCATCATGGTGTGGGGAGCGATCTCCTACACTGGTGATCGTCAAGGGGACACTGAATAGTGCACGGTACATACAAACCGTCATCGAACCCATCGTTCTACCATTCCTAGACCGGCAAGGGAACGTGCTGTTCCAACAGGACAATGCACGTCCGCATGTATCCCGTGCCACCCAACGTGCTCTAGAAGGTGTAAGTCAACTACCCTGGCCAGCAAGATCTCCGGTTCTGTCCCCCATTGAGCATGTTTGGGACTGGATGAAGCGTCGTCTCACGCGGTCTGCACGTCCAGCACGAACGCTGGTCCAACTGAGGCGCCAGGTGGAAATGGCATGGCAAGCCGTTCCACAGGACTACATCCAGCATCTCTACGATCGTCTCCATGGGAGAATAGCAGCCTGCATTGCTGCGAAAGGTGGATATACACTGTACTAGTGCCGACATTGTGCATGCTCTGTTGCCTGTGTCTATGTGCCTGTGGTTCTGTCAGTGTGATCATGTGATGTATCTGACCCCAGGAATGTGTCAATAAAGTTTCCCCTTCCTGGGACAATGAATTCACGGTGTTCTTATTTCAATTTCCAGGAGTGTATAAACGACCACTCGCAATGTATACAGGGAGCGTGTGACGAATGGTGTTGCAAAATGTTACTCCATCATCACACAGTCTGGCAACGTTGATGTGGACACTCTGACGTCTTCACTATAAGACGGGTGTTATTCGATATCATTAGGAAAGGGAAGAGAAGCAAACAAAGTACTATAATTATATGTTTGTGTTCATGATCAGCTTCCACATTAGCTATTTTGAATTAATTTCTTTTTTTTTCATCTTGAGCTAACGGTAGTTAAAAAGTGTTTTTCATCAGATGCGTTCCACCTTTGTTTAGAAAGCATCTTCTTTGATCGTTCTGGAAATATGATGTACATAAATCAAAAAAGTTTTGTATCACCTCGGTTTCCAGAACTTCTGAAGCAAGACGTTGACTGTGCATATTGTATTACAGACATAGTCCCTTTGGCTGTTCAGATATGTCACTAAACCCGCCCAAAGATGTAAACAACCATGCATGAGAATCGCCTATTAGACGGAGGGGGTCCGACAACCGATCAGTTCCAGTCATTCCACTAGGGAGGAGGTACACGGCTCATGTTGTCTGTTGTTCAACCATGCCTAGAAGGTCAATACCGCGGTTCGATCGCGTTCGCATTGTTACTTTGTGCCTGGAAGGGCTCCCAACAAGGGAAGTGTCCAGGCGACTCGGAGTGAACCAAAGCGATGTTATTCGGACATGGAAGAGATACAGAGAGACAGAAACTGTCGATGAGATGCCTCGCTCAGGCCGCCCAAGAGCTGCTACTGCAGCGGATGACGACTACCTATGGAATATGGCTCGGAGGAAACCTTCGTGCATCCACAGGACGTCGTGTTACAACTTAAACTGTGCGCAACAGGCTGCATGATGCACAACTTCATTCCTGACATCCATGGCGAGGTCCATCTTTGCAACCACGACACCATGCAGCGCGGTACAGATGGGACCAACATGCCGAATGGACCACTCATGATTGGCATCACGTTCTCTTCACCGATGAATGTCACATATGCCTTCAACCAGACAATCGTATGAGACGTATTTGGAGGCAACCTGGTCAGGCTGAACGGCTTAGGCACACTGTCCAGCGAGTGCAGCAAGGTGGAGGTTCCCTGCTGTTTTGTGGTGGCATTATGTGCGGCCGACGTACACCGCTGGTGGTCATGGAAGGCTGTACGATACGTGAATGCCATCCTACCACAGCGCCGTATTCTGCCTGTTTACTTTTCTCTGTATCTGAATACGCATGACCATACTAGTTTCTTTGGCGCTTCAGTGTATAAACCTTTCCAAAGCTGTCCAAGTAGACTGTTGGTGGTGTGGTGGTGGTGCAGTGGAAACTCGAAGAAATAACCACAGCTAAACCAAGGCCAAGCAGACATCGTGTACTGATCGAGAGGGACTGTTGATCACTGTGGAGAGTTGTAGTAAAAGGTAGCATTAATTCGACGGAAGGAATCACTTTTGAGTTCCATAGTGCTATCAGCACTGGAAATGAGTGATAAAAGACACAACACCCAGTGGCAACCCGACAGAAGGGCGAACACCAGGAGAATGTTACCTGGCAACATTTATAGCGCCAACAGTGAGGTACGCGGGTGGTGGTGTTACGGTACGGTGGCATTTTCGTGGTTAGGGCGTGGTCCCTGTATTGTGCTTAAGTAAACGCTAAATGCGGAAACACATGGATTGTGTACGGTGGAGGAACAGTTCGGAGGCGTCGATTGTATAAGCATGACTTTTCACCCTCCCTTAGCATCTGTGAGGCAATGGTTTGTAGCCAATAACATCTGCCAGGAGACCCAACCACAACCCAACGGAACATCTTTGGGATGAGTTAGAATGTCGATTTTGTTGTAGACTCCAGCGGCACTTTAAAAATGGGTCGTAATTCCTTCACAGACCTTCACACACCTCACTGAAAGTGTTCTCAGCTGATTTCAAGCCGTCACAAAGGCGAATAGTGGGCACACCCCATCTTAATGTCTACTAATAGTTGTCCAGGTACTGTATTTTGGTGTGAGGAATCTCCCACTGTTTTGATAACCCTGTGTACAGAATTACAAATGGGGATACCATTTTGTTGCTGATGATTTGGACGTTCTGTGGGACAGGTTGTAGCACACAAGTGTTATGTCACATGATTAACAACAGAGAAAGGGAGCGGTGCAAAAGCTACTCTTAGGGAAGTGTAGCAGAAGAAATTAGCGTTGGCCTTGTCAAAGTAACCATTCCTCCATTCATCCCAAGGAATTCCGGAAACCAATGTAAACTTAAATCTGCATGCACAAACGAGAAATAAACCTTAACTGGTTCGGAATACGAACAAGTGACTCATAGATAGAGTAACAGCATGTAAAATCTGAAAGCCTTTGTGGTTGACTAGGCACCATCGTCGCCAACGTTATTGTAATGTGCTTCAGTATTAGGGCATCAGGAGATACGCACCTAACAGAAATGAAGTATTCAATTTCGATTGCCTGATTCTACTAGTTAAAATCAGATTCCACAGGGGCTGCAAATTTTTTGCCATTTTTTTAAAATCAATCCCTTAGTGGATATTAACATTTCTTTTCGTTCTCATGTCTTATTTTGACAAAAATTAAAGGATAATCGGCAAATTAGCAAGTGTTTTTTGTTCCGTTTCATGTATTATTTTTAAACTACAGACACTTGGATATTCCCAATTTGTCAAGAATTTACTATGACGATATCTGCTGAAAAAGACAACAAAAGTGCTATTTAGTAGAATCGAAAGTATAAGATCAAAAATCGTGATTTATGACAAGGTAACACAACATCTAAAAACATATCGAAGAGGTCAAACTGTAGGTAAATACTTGCGAAATTTCAGTACACTATAAAACTGTAAACAGAACATTAATAAATAAGATGACGAAAAATACTAAAAATTTTATGAAATTATCGCAGGTCGTGTTATGCTCCACAGTGATACGTGAAACGATGGCTAATGGCAGAGAGATAAGACTGAGGGACCTGAAATTACGTTAATAAAAGGTGCGAAAGACAGTACAAAATTAGAGAAAATTAAAAATACGATATTATAGAAATAGTTAAAACCTGAATAAATAGACGTAATACATGAATACAGACCTAAATGGGAGGACCATTTGAGAAGTACTGTATGTCAGAGCCTCCATTAGCTCAACGTACCGTGTAATGTGTGCCACGCGTTAAAGAAATATTATGGAAGACACAGGAAGAGATAGCATAGGGAAGGCTGACGCACGAAGACAGAACGGGATCTGAGCATCTCTGCTGGAATCAGTCTGCTGACCTATAACAAATTTTTATAAACTGCGGACCTTACGCAAAGAAAAACTACGTATATGAAAGGCAATGTCCCGACTGCTTGACTTTTTCATCGTCGCCAAGCCCAAACTGCTAAGGGGATGATATAGGAGAGAAATAGCTTTGAAAAATGTGTCGCCGTGAAAAACATTTTGAAGCTAGACCTACCAAAATTGGTATTTGGGATTGTTTCAGTGTTTTTGGAAATATAGTATGAAATGTTTTATGAAAATATTTCATTACATAAGCAAATTAAAGCTAATTCTTTAAAAATTTGAGTTTAGATTCTCGGTTAGAAATAAAAAAATATGTTTTTCACTGTTTTTGAGAATTTAACGTGTAAGGGGGTGAAACAGAACCAGACTGATTCAGTAACTCATCATCGCCCAGCCCAAACCGCTAGGGATAGAAACGTGAAATTTGGAGAGAGTATTGATCTTAAACTGTAGTGGTGGTTTAAAAAGTAATTGCTCGAAATTTCACTAAGGGGGTGAGATAGGGAATGGGAGGCTGTTTAAAAGTATGTAGGTATTAAAACAATTTTGAACCTAGAACTACGAAAATTGGTATTTGGTTTCGCAATCGTAAATAAAAAATTCGTGTCTCAGAATTTTCTGAAATTCAGCTACTAAAGGGGTTAAAATGTTGGGTGGAAGTTTTCTTGTGAGTAAATCATTGATAAAGAACTACTAAAGCATTTTTGAAGCTACATATATGAAAACTGATATTCGGTTTCTCACTTGGAACTAAAAAGGAATGTGTTTCAGCGTTTTTGGAAATTCAACCCCCTAAGCCTAATGGAATGAAATAGCGGCTGCAAAGTTTTATGAAATTATTTCGTTATGAAAGTATTTTCGAAACTAAATGTGTCAAAAATTGTATTTGGCTTCTCTTCTACGAATAAAAAAAAAGCGTTTTTCTTTTTGGAAATTCAAACTATAAGGGGATGAAATAGGGGATGAAAATTTTAAAAAAATGTTTCGTCATATTAAAAATTTTTGAAGGTAAATCTATGAAAGTTGTTATTTCACTTCCCGATTAACTAGGAAGTAAGATGAGTTAGAGGATGAAAGTTCCTGTGGAAATTTCACAAAAACAAAACAAAAAAGGTATGATTAACAAAAACCTTGGACTATTGCTACGAAAATCGCTTTTTTGGTCATATGTACATCCGGAAAAGACTATGCAATTACGGCCTTAATTAGCGTGAAAAGTTCAGAAGGTGTTGCTATTTGTGAACAACAAAAAAATTCGAACAAAGAAAAAAAAATTCTGTGCAGACCGTATAATCTACGGGAGCAAAGGAGCGAGCGCTGAGCTAGTTGTTAAATAACTTGTTAACAGCATTCTTTGACATAATCATTTTTGACGGTGCAGTGGAGTGTCTGCTGATTTAAAACCTCCTGGCAGGTTAAAACTGTGTGCCGGATCAGGTCTCGAACCTGGGACCTGAGCCTTTCCCGGCCAGGCGCTCACTGGACTTTTCTTTCACCTCCCACACAGCTTCACATCCGCCAGTACAGTAACAGCATTTATTTCTCACTTACAGGTTTTCAAAAATCATGCTAGTGGCTCAGTATGATGCATTGCGACGGTAACTGTTAAATCTTCCAATGTCCACACTAGAGGAGTAATCGTAGCTCGTCCGATGTCGGCGAGGTCACCGTTTGACGGTCACTGTAGAAGCACAAGCAAAACATCCGTCATGTGGTTTCCCTGAGGCGTGCTTCCTGTCCCACAACGCTCCCTGTCATTAGCGCCAACCTAGCCGCCCCGTAACGTCCTTCAGATCGCTCTGTACTGTTCAGTGTCTGACGTTTCCTCTGGTATTACACTGTGTCCGCTCGTTACCCGCTCGTTGCACCCGCCATTATGTTTTCTATCTGTGCCAGACTCGTTTTCTCATGTTCCGGCGTACTATTTGCTTCTGTGTACACAGGAAACAGTTTATCTGCAATATTATCTGCAGAAACAAAAACAAAATTATATGTATAAAGTCATCTTCTTCTTCCTGTTCCCCACGAGCGGTGTGGCTCATTGATTAGCACGGTGGACTAGCATTTGGGATGACTACGGTTCAGTTCTGCATCTCACCATCCAGAGTTAGATTTTCCGAGATTTTCCAGAATCGCTCCAGACAAATGCCAGTATGGTTCCACTGAAAGGATACGGCTGACTTGCGTCCCCATTCTTGAATCATTCCAAGCTTTTGCTCTTCTTCTAACCATCTTGATGTCGACAGGATGTTAAACCCAAATTTTCCTTCCTTCCTTTTTCCTACCCAATATTAAACCTAGAAGTCTATTACGGCATCAGTCCACCTTATTGCTGTTCTTCCTACATCTCTTCCACCTTTAGCTTGGTATTTGTGGATTCTTCGGGAAATCCAGCCGGTCTTCATTCGCAGTTCATGTTCGTCGGGAAGAGAATTGATTTTACTTTGAGATCAAAATGGTTCAAATGGCTCTGTGCAGTGTGGGACTTAAATTCTGAGGTCATCAGTCCCCTAGAACTTAGAACTACTTAAACCCAACTAACCTAAGGACATCACACACATCCATGCCCGAGGCAGGATTCGAACCTGCGACCGTAGTGGTCGCGCGGTTCCAGACTGTATCGCCTAGAACCGCTCGGCCACTCCGGCCGGCACTTTGAGATCATTAATGATTAATTTCTGAGTCATCAGTCTTCTAACTGGTTTGACTCGGTCCGCCACGAAACCCCTCTCTTGCGCCATCTCTGCATCTGAGACTAGCACTTGCACTCTACGTCCTGAATTACTTGCTGTCGTTCTTTACAGTTTTAACCCTCTACATATCCCTCTGGTACCACGGAAGTTAGTCCACGATGCCTTAACGTATGTAGTCCTGTCCCTTCTTCTTGTCAGTATTTTCCAAATATTCCTTTCTTCGCCGGTTCTGCGGTGAACCTCGCCACTCCTCACCTTATCAGTCCACCTCATTTTCAACATTTTTCTGTAGCACCGCATTTCAAATGCTTCGCTTCTCTTCAGATCAGGTTTTCTCACAGTATATGTTTCACTACCATAAAATGCTGTGCTCCAAACGTACATTCTCAGAAATTTCTTCCTCAAATTAAGACCTATGTTTGATACTGGTAGACACAGCTTGGCCAGGAATGCCCTTTTCGCCAGTGCTAGTGTACTTTTTACGTCCTCCTTGCTCCGTCCGTCGTGTATTATTTTCCTGCCTAGACACCAGAATTTCTTGACATCGTCTACTTCGTGATCCCTAATTCTGATGTTACGTTTCTCGATGTTCTCATTTCTGCTACTTTTCCTTACTTTCTTCTTTGTTAGATTTACTTTCAATCCAAATTCTGTACCCAGTAGACTGATTCAACAGATACTGTAATTCTTCTTCACTTTTACTCAATGCAACAATGTCATCAGTGAATGTTGTCATTGATATCCTTTCATTCTGAATTTTAATCCCGGCCTTGAATCTTCCTTTTCTTTCCGTGCTTGCTTCTTCGGTGTAGAGATTGAACAGTAGGGGCGAAAGACTACATCCCTTTCTTACACTCTTTGTAATCCGTGCACCTTTTCCAGAATGAAATTTTCACTCTGCAGCGGAGCGTGCGCTGATATGAAACTTTCTGGCAGATTAAAACTGTCTGGCGGACCGAGACTCGAACACGGGATCTTTCCCCTTCGCGGGAAAGTGCACTTGCCCGCGAAAGGCAAATATTCCGAGTTCGAGTCTCGGTCCGGCACACAGTTTTATTCTGCCAGGAAGTTTAGGGCACTTTGTTCTTGGTCTTCCACTCTTATTTTACACTTTTGATGTTGAAAATATTATAAATATTTTCCCTATAGGTTATCCCAAGTTTCCTCAGATTTTCAAACGCCTTACACTATTTTAAGTTATCGAAAGCTTTTTCTTGGTCGACAGATTACCCTGTGCAATGTTTTTTACTTCCTTCTTCCGTCGATCAGCTGAAGTATTTCTTCTCTGTTCCATGGTTTCTCCCAGTTATCTTCTTTGCACGTCGGTTTTTCTTTCCAGCTTTTATCATTGCCCTTTTTAGAGATGTTCGTTGCCTGCTGCACTATTCGTTACCGCGGTGTCTCTAGCCTCAAAGAATTTGAAGAATAGCTCATCATTCCTTTGTTGTTCCATTTCTCACTTCTTGACACGTTATTGCTTCCTTACTAGTCGTTTAAGCTTCAGCCTACTCTTCATAATCACAAAATAGTTATTTGATTCTACATCTGCTCCTCGGTACTCTTTAGAATCCAGTATCCGATTTCGGAATCTGTGTCCGACCATGATGTAAACTCCTCGTCTTCTGATTCTTAAAGCGAGTATGCGCTATTACTAGCCGAAATTAATTGCAAAATTCAGATAGTCTTTCTTCTCTCTCATTCTTATTATCGATCTCTTATTCTTCCGTAACCCTTTCTCCTTCCCCTACAATCGTACGCCAATCCCGCATAACTATCATATTTTCCTCTCGCTTTACTTGCAGAAATACCTGGTCAGTAGCCTCGCTATACTATCTCTATCTCTTCATCTTCTGCTTGAAACGCTGGCCTGTGTACATGAATCATTAGTGTTGGTTTCCTGTCGACATTGAACTGTTCACATAGCTCCCTCTCGGCCCTATCTTCCTATTCATAACGAATGTTACTCCCGTCCTACTGTTTTCTGCTTCTGCTGATATTACCCTACACTCATGTGACCATAAATCCTTGTCGTCTTTCCATTTCACGGCAGTCCCCCAGTGTATCTAGACTGCGACTCAGCATATCCCTTTTCAGATTTTCTAGCTTCCCTATCATGCTCAAACTTCTGACATTATGCACTTTGACTCATTGAACGTTATTCTTTCGTTGGTCATTGGATATTTTTTGCATGGTCACCTCCGCTTGGCAGCCCCTTACGGATGACACCAGGTATCTCCTGTCCAATAGCATGTAGCTAGCTTCTCGTGAACCGCCTCTCCGTGTTCATTAGTCTTCGTTTGTCATCTCTACGGAGTGTCCGAGCGTCGCCGCCACATAAAAGTGTAACTTTGACCAGCGTGTTGTATAGTTTTTTTGGTGATTTGCTTAACAACAGATGGTCTGGCGTCACATGATGCTTATGAAGCTCGTGATTTTGTGTTGCAAATCGTTTCCTTCTACCTTTGTTATTTCAATGTTGATGTCTGCTCGAGGGTTCTGTTATCCATTGTAAGTTGGCTCTCTTCCGTTTTTTCCAGACAATCATTAACACTCGAATGAAAGAGTATCAGTACTGTTATCGTGAGTTGTTCGCGCGGTACTGTTAGGATTGTATTAGTCAGAGTAGGAGCTGCTTGTGTAGCAGCATGTTATAAATTAAATATTTATAACCTCAATACTTGGAAACGGCCGGGAGATACGGGAAGATTTCAATTAGATTACATCATGGTCAGACAGAGATTCCGAAATCAGATACTGGATTGTAAGGCGTACCCAGGAGCAGATATAGACTCAGATCACAATGTAGTAGTGATGAAGAGTAGGCTGAAGTTCAAGACATTAGTCAGGAAGATTCAATACGCAAAGAAGTGGGATACGGAAGTACTAAGGAATGACGAGATACGTTTGAAGTTCTCTAACGCTATAGATACAGCAATAAGGAATAGCGCAGTAGGCAGTACAGTTGAAGAGGAATGGACATCTCTAAAAAGGGCCATCACAGAAGTTGGGAAGGAAAACATAGGTACAAAGAAAGTAACTGCGAAGAAACCATGGGTAACAGAAGAAATACTTCAGTTGATTGATGAAAGGAGGAAGTACAAACATGTTCCGGGAAAATCAGGAATACAGAAATACAAGTCGCTGAGGAATGAAATAAATAGGAAGTGCAGGGAAGCTAAGACGGAATGGCTGCAGGAAAAATTTGAAGACATCGAAAAAGATATGATTGTCGGAAGGACAGACTCAGCATACAGGAAAGTCAAAACAACCTTTGGTGACATTAAAAGCAACGGTAGTAACATTAAGAGTGCAACGGGAATTCCACTGTTAAATGCAGAGGAGAGAGCAGTTAGGTGGAAAGAATACATTGAAAGCCTCTATAAGGATGAAGATTTGTCTGATGTGATAGAAGAAGAAAGAGTCGATTTAGAAGAGATAGAGGATCCAGTATTGGAATTTAAAAGAGCTTTGGAGGACTTACGGTCAAATAAGGCAGAAGGGATAGATAACATTCCATCAGAATTTCTAAAATCATTGGGGGAAGTGGCAACAAAACGACTATTCACGTTGGTGTGTAGAATATATGAGTCTGGCGACATACCATCTGACTTTCGGAAAAGCATCATCCACACAATTCCGAAGACGACAAGAGCTGACAAGTGCGAGAATTATCGCACAATCAGCTTAACAGCTCATGCATCGAAGCTGCTTACAAGAATAATATACAGAAGAATGGAAAAGAAATTTGAGAATGCGCTAGGTGACGATCAGTTTGGCTTTAGGAAAAGTAAAGGGACGAGAGAGGCAATTCTGATGTTACGGCTAATAATGGAAGCAAGGCTAAAGAAAAATCAAGACACTTTCATAGGATTTGTCGACCTGGAAAAAGCGTTCGACAATATAAAATGGTGCAAGCTTTTCGAGATTCTGAAAAAAGTAGGGGTAAGCTATAGGGAGAGACGGGTCATATACAATATGTACAACAACCAAGAGGGAATAATAAGAGTGAACGATCAAGATCGAAGTGCTCGTATTAATAAGGGTGTAAGACAAGGCTGTAGCCTTTCGCCCCTACTCTTCAATCTGTACATCGAGGAAGCAATGATGGAAATAAAAGAAAGGTTCAGGAGTGGAATTAAAATACAAGGTGAAAGTATATCAATGATTCGATTCGCTGATGACATTGCTATCCTGAGTGAAAGTGAAGAAGAATTAAATGATCTGCTGAATGGAATGAACAGTCTAATGAGTACACAGTATGGTTTCAGAGTAAATCGGAGAAAGACGAAGGTAATGAGAAGTAGTAGAAATGAGAACAGCGAGAAACTTAACAACAGGATTGATGGTCACGAAGTCAATGAAGTTAAGGAATTCTGCTACCTAGGCAGTAAAATAACCAATGATGGACGGAGCAAGGAGGATCAAAAGCAGACTCGCTATGGCAAAAAAGGCATTTCTGGCCAAGAGAAGTCTACTAATATCAAATACCGGCTTTAATTTGAGGAAGAAATTTCTGAGGATGTACGTCTGGAGTACAGCATTGTATGGTAGTGAAACATGGACTGTGGGAAAACCGGAACAGAAGAGTATCGAAGCATTTGAGATGTGGTGCTATAGACGAATGTTGAAAATTAGGTGGACTGATAAGGTAAGGAATGAGGAGGTTCTACGCAGAATCGGAGAGGAAAGGAATATGTGGAAAACACTGATAAGGAGAAGGGGCAGGATGATAGGACATCTGCTAAGACGTGAGGGAATTACTCCCATGGTACTAGAGGGAGCTGTAGAGGGCAAAAACGGTAGAGGAAGACAGAGATTGGAATACGTCAAGCAAATAATTGAGGACGTAGGTTGCAAGTGCTACACTGAGATGAAGAGGTTAGCACAGGAAAGGAATTCGTGGCGGGCCGCATCAAACCAGTCAGTAGACTGATGACCAAATAAAAAAAAAAAAACCTCAATAAAATCAAACCTCAAAGTCCTTCTCAGACACACAGCCGTAGGCATCGCGTTAAATGCACCGGCGACACAGATTTAGTATCCTCCGTCTTCCCTCACAGCTATTCAGCTGAGTCTTACAAAGGCTTCGGACGAGCGAATGCATCCATACAGAACGATGGTTCTGTTACCCATTGTAAGGTGGCTCTCTTACGGTCTTTCCAGATAGTCATTAACTCTCAAATGAAAGCATTGCGTCAAATGCACCGGCTACTCAGATTTAGTGTCCTCCGTGCATTACCCTTTCTTTGCTCGCAGCTATTCAGCTGAGTCTCGCAAAGGCTTCGAGCGAACGAATGCATCCACGCAGAACTATCATTCCACAGTCAAGGCGCATATGTAACTTATACATATTTGAAGGGATTATTTCAATAGTGGTACAAGTCCATTACCTCCACTTTTCTGTCTATAATGCTTCTGAAATTAATGAGCTAAACAAACAGAAAGAATGCTAATCTCTAGCAAGAAGCCATATGCTTGAATATTTCTGGTATCTCAACTGCAGATTTTTCAGCGCTCATTTAACTTTAGAACTGTATATCTCAATATGAACAAAAATGGACTTGTACCACTATTGACATAAGCCCTTCATTTATACTCTGAAACGCCAAAGAAACTGGTATAGGCATGCATATTGAAATACAGAGTTATGTAAACAGGCAGAATACGGCACTGCGGTCGGCAACGCCTATGTAAGACAGTAAGTGTCCGGTTCAGTTGTTAAAGCGGTTACTGCTGCTACAGTGGTAGGTTATGACGATTTAAGTGAGTTTGAACGTGGTGCTACAGTTGGCGCACGAGCGATGGGACACAGCACCCCCGAGGTAACGATGAAGTGGGAATATTCCCGTACGAACATTTCACGAGTGTAGCGCGAATATTAGGAATCCGATAAAGCAACAGATCTCCGACATCGCTGGGACCGGAAAAAGATCCTGCAAGAACGGGATCAACGACGACTGAAGAGAATCGTCCAAAAAATGGTTCAACTTGCTTTGAGCACTATGCGTCTTAACGTCTGAGGTCATCAGTCGCCTAGAACTTAGAACTAATTAAACCTAAGGACATCACACACATCCGTGCCCGAGGCAGGATTCGAACCTGCGACCGTTGCGGTCGCTTGGTTCCAGACTGTAGCGCCCAGAACCGCACGACCACTCCGGCTGGCAGAATCGTTCAACGTGGAAGAAGTACTACCATTCCGCAAATTGCTACAGATTTCAGTGCTGGCCATCAGTAAGTGGCAGAGTGCGAACCATTCAACGAAACATAACAGATCTGTGCTTTTCGAGCCGAAGGCCCACTCATGTACTCTTGAAGACTGCACGACACAAAGCTTTACGCCTCGTCTGGGCCCGTAAACACCGACCTTGGACTGTTAATGAGTGGAAAGATGTTGCCTGGTAGGACGAGTCTCGTTTGAAATTGTATCGAGCCGATGGACATGTATAGGTCTGGAGACACCCTCGTACGTGCATGGACCCTGTCTGTCAGCAGGGGTCTGTTCAAGCTGGTGGAGGCTCTGTAATGGTGTGGGGCGTGTGCAGTTGGAGTGATACGGGACACCTGATATTTCTAGATACGACTCTGACAGGTGACACGTAGGTAAGCACCCTGTCTGATCTCCTGCATCCATTAATGTCCACTGTGCATTCCGGCGGACTTGGGCAATTACAGCAGGACAATGCGACACCCCAAACGTCCACAATTGCTACAGAGTGGCTCCAGGAACACTCCTCTAGTTTAAACACTTCTACTGTACGCCAAACTCCCCAGATATGAACATTATTGAGCATATATGGGGTGCCTTGTAACGTGCTGTTCAAGTTTAATCTCCAAAAGTAAAAGAAACGAAATCAAATCAACTCATACTTGGCACCGCCACTTTAACTCTGCCATAAAAAAAGGAATGAATTAACCCTTTTCAGGCGTTGCCTCTAACTATTCCCTCACCTTTTTTATTTTACGTATTTATTTATTTATTTTTACATGTCCATTTGAGCCACTGAGGACACAGAGGATAGTGCGACTGCAGGGACTTATCTCTGGCACGCCTCCCGTGAGACCCACATTCGCACCTACATTCATAGTGCCCCTGCCCATTATGCTCATTACTCGCGGCTTTACTGCCGATTCCCGCAAGAGTTCGGGCACTGTTCGGGCACGGTCAAATGGCCGGTGAGCCTTAACTATATATGTTCAATGCTCAGTGGCTTGTATGTATTTGGTAAAGAAAATGTTGTTGCACACCATGAGCTGCATTTCAAAAGTAGTTATTTGGCAGACCGGCAATCGGGCATATGACACATCATCAGTGGCATCTCATAAACAGGAGAAACAAACATATGTATGTGTGGTGTCCTGACCACTCGTCTCTTATAGGGTGCCAAAAGGATGCTGCTCTCTGGGATAGCTGAACAACAATTCAAGCAAATCACATTAATGGTTTTTATTGCATTAAAGTAGATTGACAATACTGAACTTTGAGTCGCAAGCAATTGGCGACTTGCGAATAATCAATGTCCTTTGCTGTATACAATGTCCATACAAGTCATTCACGCCCTTCTAGGGCCTCTATTCTAGTGCGTGGTTTCTATCCCGGTCCCGCTGGTGCCTCCGCTAGTGCGCGTCTTCTACCGTCCGGCCGAGGCTGGCAGGAGCGGCGCTTCTATTCTCTTCGGATAGACGTCGCTCCTTTCGTGGTGCGGTCTTAGTCAGCGCCGTCTCACAGCCTTCTCTGCGGTTACGTTCTCAATCTTCGTGCCGGTGCTTGTCGTTGAGCCGGAACATGTCGGTAACAAAAGAAGATTTTGCATACACTAAATTAAAACTGCAAGATATGTTAGTACGTCCTTAGATCCATTTCCGCGTGGGCAACCTCGTTACATAATAGACATAGATTTTATTACATTTACGTCCATTTTGCTTAGAGTTTTGTTCAAAACAGGTGGCGTCGTCTTTTATTTCGATATACTTTCTACCAGTATATACTATTTGTTCAAACGCTGCCTTTAACGGTCATAGTGAGCACATGCCACAGATCTGTATAGATATACACTCCTGGAAATTGAAATAAGAACACCGTGAATTCATTGTCCCAGGAAGGGGAAACTTTATT
The DNA here is from genome assembly GCF_023898315.1 of Schistocerca nitens. NCBI lineage: Eukaryota > Metazoa > Arthropoda > Insecta > Orthoptera > Acrididae > Schistocerca > Schistocerca nitens. The sequence goes on along the minus strand of NC_064615.1, from coordinate 229,760,482 downwards.
GACACATTCCTGGGGTCAGATACATGATCACACTGACAGAACCACAGGCACATAGACACAGGCAACAGAGCATGCACAATGTCGGCACTAGTACAGTGTATATCCACCTTTCGCAGCAATGCAGGCTGCTATTCTCCCATGGAGACGATCGTAGAGGTGCTGGATGTAGTCCTGTGGAACGGCTTGCCATGCCATTTCCACCTGGCGCCTCAGTTGGACCAGCGTTCGTGCTGGACGTGCAGACCGCGTGAGACGACGCTTCATCCAGTCCCAAACATGCTCAATGGGGGACAGATCCGGAGATCTTGCTGGCCAGGGTAGTTGACTTACACCTTCTAGAGCACGTTGGGTGGCACAGGATACATGCGGACGTGCATTGTCCTGTTGGAACAGCAAGTTCCCTTGCCGGTCTAGGAATGGTAGAACGATGGGTTCGATGACGGTTTGGATGTACCGTGCACTATTCAGTGTCCCCTCGACGATCACCAGTGGTGTACGGCCAGTGTAGGAGATCGCTCCCCACACCATGATGCCGGGTGTTGGCCCTGTGTGCCTCGGTCGTATGCAGTCCTGATTGTGGCGCTCACCTGCACGGCGCCAAACACGCATACGACCATCATTGGCACCAAGGCAGAAGCGACTCTCATCGCTGAAGACGACACGTCTCCATTCGTCCCTCCATTCACGCCTGTCGCGACACCACTGGAGGCGGGCTGCGTGATGTTGGGGCGTGAGCGGAAGACGGCCTAACGGTGTGCGGGACCGTAGCCCAGCTTCATGGAGACGGTTGCGAATGGTCCTCGCCGATACCCCAGGAGCAACAGTGTCCCTAATTTGCTGGGAAGTGGCGGTGCGGTCCCCTACGGCACTGCGTAGGATCCTACGGTCTTGGCGTGCATCCGTGCGTCGCTGCGGTCCGGTCCCAGGTCGACGGGCACGTGCAGCTTCCGCCGACCACTGGCGACAACATCGATGTACTGTGGAGACCTCACGCCCCACGTGTTGAGCAATTCGGCGGTACGTCCACCCGGCCTCCCGCATGCCCATTATACGCCCTCGCTCAAAGTCCGTCAACTGCACATACGGTTCACGTCCACGCTGTCGCGGCATGCTACCAGTGTTAAAGACTGCGATGGAGCTCCGTATGCCACGGCAAACTGGCTGACACTGACGGCGGCGGTGCACAAATGCTGCGCAGCTAGCGCCATTCGACGGCCAACACCGCGGGTCCTGGTGTGTCCGCTGTGCCGTGCGTGTGATCATTGCTTGTACAGCCCTCTCGCAGTGTCCGGAGCAAGTATGGTGGGTCTGACACACCGGTGTCAATGTGTTTTTTTTTTCCATTTCCAGGAGTGTAGCTGCACAGATAACAAGAGACGTGAACTATGAAACTCTATGCCCTCACCACCACCTCCATGTTTTCTTATTGGGAAAGTCGACAGTGAGTCTGCCCCACTATTGTTGATGTAACCTATAACATCTGGTACGTGGTCCCCTATTCGTACCACACTTACCCATCATATCTTAGATACCATAAAAGAGGAAGCTGGATGGAATCATGGTTGGTAGTCACAATTTATAATTAAGACAGTTTATTGACATTTAAGGAATTCGTCAATTACAAATTATGTACGAGCCACTAGATAAAGCTTTAAAAATACAGTTAGAAACCCAACGTACTCAGTACTCAAATAAACAGTCCCTTAAGAAAAAGTTATAAGAACTTAATGTGCCATGAATTTATAGAAACTTTAAGCATAGCAATTACCAACTACTTCACATAGCCACTTCATCAAACTCCTTAAAACCAGTTATTACATTAAGATGGCCACACTTAACATTATTCACTAAAATACCCTTATAAACTTACTATTTCAGTACGTTAAAGAAGCACTTGTTAAAAGGTCAACCACAAACTTAACGTTGCCGGACACTAGTCCCCCTCTCTTTATTTTCCCTTATTAAGAAAACAGGATCACTGACAAACTTCAGAAATTAAAACTCTCATTTAGAATTTCCCTCAAAATACATATAATGAAAACAGTTACCAATAAAGGGTGACTTAATGACAAATGGTTCAAATGGCTCTGAGCACTATGCGACTTAACTTCTGAAATCATCAGTCGCCTAGAACTTAGAGCTAATTAAACCTAACTAACCTGAGGACAGGACACACATCCATGCCCGAGGCAGGATTCGAACCTGCGACCGGAGCGGTCGCTCGGCTCCAGACTGTAGCGCCTAGAACCTCACGGCCACTCCGGCCAACTGACTTAATGACACTTCAACACTAGTGCCAAGCTAAGATCCAATTACATAACATAATAGAACAACTTACACATAAACTACAGCAGAAACACTGATCTTTGAAAATGAATGTTCACATTCCTAGACGTGTTAATAAAAGACTACTGGAAAGAGCTGCGCAAGGAACTTAGCAAATGCTATGCAATTTACAGCTTAGCCAGTTGCCAGTCGCTAATATTTAAGGAAACAGTTTCGTATAAGACCAGGTTACATACAATATATATTTATATATCTTCCAGCTTAACCCGCCTTGGCGGAAGGAAGATAAATACTAAACTTTGGAAGGCGCTATGTGAACAATTACCGGTCGTGGCCAGGTTCTTAAACACTGCCAGGCCTAGACCTCGCATGACATTTCACTCCCCGCCAAGGCGCTGGCACAATCAAAGGTTTTTTGCGCGAATGACAAAGACATTCCAATAACTCTGAAACACAGAAACACTCGGCAGAACCTTTGACTCGATATATGGGTAAGCGTGTAGAGGACAACCTTACACTATTGACAAATTCACAACTATGACCTTAAGCATTTTACACATGGACAACTGTATTAAAAGAGTGCAGGCTTTGAAAACGCCAACATAAAATCATTTGTTTACAAGAAACACAGAACACTAGACAAACTTCTGAGAAAACTTTCAAATAATGGCCACTGTTTAGCTAGGCGAACTGAACTCTTGCACCATCTTAAAGCTCGACTATGAGAGTCTCACCATAATAATAAAATTTAAATGCCTCTGAGTGCGTCGGTCAACGAAGCACAATTACGACCACATACTTCGTATCATGTACACAATACGAAGGAGCGGGTTCCACAGCTTCACCGCTTCGCTTCTAATTTTGTTCCCAGCAAAGTCACATAACTTGTATCTCCAAGCTGCCCATGTCGCCAAAACGCCCGACCAGTTTCACACCACAACACACAACAGCCATCACGCTCGTTCGGCAGCCGTTGACACTCGTCTCCCAGCCAATGTCACGAGATCTCGAGGGTTACCCGTCGAAGGCTAACAACCCAATCCCTTCGCCGGCCAACCCGGAAGACAAGACAAGCGAAAAGCAAAGGTAGCTTAGCACAAGCACAATCGATCTCACGGATACATGAACAAAATAACAGTGGCGCCAGCACGCCACGGCTCAACATCAGTTTATCTGTACAACTCGATGTATCTGGTATCTGACGATGGATTATCCTAAAACGAGTAATATCAAAGTTATTCATTCACCAATTGATGACGTTTTGCTAATTGACCTATTCAGTATTCGTGCAGTTCTGTCCCAATTACATAATATGGCCCCATGCTTCCTATATGGGTTCTGGTCGCATCTGCAGCCGTGATAGAGGTGTCAATACTACCATGAAATGTGGCCGTTTAACGACCCGCAGTCGTGTACAGACGAGGATCTTTGAACCCCTGAGATGTACATTGTTTTTAACCATCATAAAATATTTTATGTTTGACAACGTCGTTTGGATATTATGCTGCGTTACAGCCCCAAATTCCCACAAGGCCACGATTTGTGAGGACACATTTGGGCAGATCAACGATTTTCGCCATCATTCGACTCCGCTTTAACCAAGCCTCCTGTCCTCCACATCTACACAGTATGAACATTTACGTTTCTCCTGCATGTAAGTGTGATTCTGAAATATAAGCTGTTGTAAACCATGTCTTGTTTTCATGTCCAAAGTTCGACTGTCAAAGTTTGAAATTTGTGAGACCATTGGTGAGTATGGGATACCACCTCCCCCAGGCAGCTTTTTCTGTTTTGGTTTCTAAGGACAGTTGCCTTTGTAAGGCGATTATTAATTTCCTTTACAGCAAAGAGAAAAATCTGTAGGTTTTAATAGTATTAATATGTAAGTAGTCATCTATTTCTTCTTTAATGTTTACAAAATGGACTTCTGCTATCGAGATCAATATGCATTCATTTGTTTATTTATCCTATTTATTGCATATCACTGAAGGCCTGTATGCCCCAAATACTGGCCTGGCAAAGATGTGCTTTTGAAGTGCAATTAATAGTGTACAACAAGATATGCTTCGTGAAATCGCGTCAGCTAAATTATTGGAAAAATTTTTCCATTTGAAAAAATTATAACTCGATGCTGTGGCTCCCTGTAAAATAACAAAATAAACTATGATAACGATGAAAGGTGAAGAAATGAATTAAAATTTGTGTCATAGCCAAGACTTGAACCTGGGTCTTTTCCAGTACAGACAGGAATGCTAGCCACTACACCACCACGACACTGTACCCAACACTGCTGCCCGGTTTGCTTAAATCCAGTGCCCTCCCCAACGTAAACCCTAATTCACATCTTCAACTTATTTTCCCTTTCTTAGACTATCACTACTGGCAAGGCTCTCTAGCATTGGAATAGCACCCCATTATTGGTCGTAATGGGGAAATTCTCTGCCTCAGGTGATATATATGTCTTATAATTAAACATCCCTCGAGACACTTGAGTCTCATCTTTATCTACGATAATGATGGAAGCTGAAGAAATGGATTAAAAATTTTGACACTGCCGGGACTTGAACCCAGGTTTTCTTCCGCTCTTGTCAAGAATGCTAGTTTGTACTCGCCCGGAGTGCTATAGCGCAAACTACCCGATTCCGGTGTCCTCACCGACACAAATCCCACTTCACACCTTCAGATTATTTTTTCCAATGTTACGTAGTAACTGTTGCCGAGGCACTCCTGCATTGCAATAGCACCGAAGTGGTGGTGAAATGACTAGCATTCCTGCCTAATAAGCATGGAGGCCTGCTTTCAAGTTCCAACTGTGGAACAAATTTTAATTTCGTTCGTCAGCTTCCATCATTATCGCAGATGAAGACGAGACTCAAATGTCTAAAATAAAATATAGGAAAAATAAACTATGTTTCGATCTCCGCAGTAAGAGAAACGTTTCTTATTTTTATACCTATACAAATAAATATTCCTTTCACTAGTTATTTTAGAAGTTACAGGGAAGAACAACCCATTTGAAACACCTTGTACGTGCCAAGCGTAAGTACGTTTCTAAGCTTAAGACCGCCAGCAATCGCATGCGCTTCGTGAGTACAGGCTTCTACAGCCTGAGCACGCGTTGTTAAGTTCGTGCCACCGCGGGGGCGTGACCACAAAGCGTCGCTCCACTGCAGGTAAATCCTCTGCCCTCGGAGTCCTACAGGCCGGTGCTTCGCAACAACTGTCACATCCATGTGTGTGTGTGTGTGTGTGTGTGTGTGTGTGTGTGTGTGTGTGCGTGTGGGTGCGCGCGTGCCGGTTCGCACACCAGTTGCGGTTGTCCGCGAGCCGCTGAAAAAAAAGGAGAGAGGGCAGAAGACGAGACGAGGTATTACAGACACAAAAATGCATTGAGAGCGAGAGAGGAAGGGGCCAGAAAGAGGCTTAAATGCCGCTGAAAAGCAGCACTTGGTTTTAAACTGAGAGAGGGAAGAGGGGTAGAGGGGAAAAAAAAACATGCTCCAGACACGCGCTTCATGAAAAATGCTTTTGGTCTGCGGTCGGCTTAGCAGGGAGTGCGCTGAGCCGGTCCGCGCGCCGTGGCACATTCTTGGGATCCCGCACTCTGCCAGAGACGCTTTAAAACTGCTTACATGAAAAGGATTAATTGAGCTTCCGTCCACGGCTTCCAGTAGGAATGCGCAGAGAACTGGTCACGTGGCGGCGCTGAGCGGGAAAAGCGCGATGTCGGTGTCTGCGGACGTAGTAAAGAGAGAAGAAGGGTTGATTTGCGGAGTGTCTGTTGTCTCAGGACGGGCCAGAGGTCACGTTTCGTCGGCCCCGCGTAGAAACGCAGGAGAGGAAATCGTCCATTCTGCTGCAACACGGACACGTGTTTCCATCCCTCGTACGCAGTCTTCTTCCGTCTCTCTTAAGGGGCTCCGGAACGCCCTATACTTGCAATGTTAAAATAACGCTTTTAAATTACATCTTTCCTCACAAAGTATTTGAGGTAGGAAGTTGAACTTTTTACAGATTATTTATTGGAATATGGGCTACAACTTAACACAGGGATTTTACAAAAATTTAGTTCAGTTATTAAAGATGATTTTTTTTCAATTGTAATGAAAAATCATAACATTTTTTGCAATTTTTTATTTATATATTCAAAAATATACAGTTTTTTGGAAAAAGGCTGTGTTAAATTATGCTGAAGGTACTGTGTAACATTTACTGAAAGTTTGAAACAAATATGTTTGGAAGATCCTTAGAAAACATGTAATTAGTATGAGAAAATAAAAGTTTTGGGAATCGAGCGACAAAGATTGGATTAACTTTTTAGTGCATTCCAGGTCCATAGGATGGATTATCTTCATCCTCTGCAAACTCCTCCTCCAGCTTCCTCTTGTTCCTCCTCCTGTTTACTCTTGCTTGTATTTCTAGACTCTTTACAGCCCTGTCTGCAGCCCGAAGGCGTTCCTTGTCTAAAGCAAGCATCGCTCGTACCATGTTAGAACCTATCTTCATTCCCATATGTCTAAATACCTTTGGCTTTCCAAAATTTCTCCTTTTCTTAAAAGCCTTCAGAGGATTTCAAATAACTTTACTTTTACTCATTATTATACTTCAACAAAACAGAGACTCAAGAAACAGAATTAATTACGAATATTTTCGAGATAACGACAGAGTAAATAAACATGAAACAATCGACAATCACACCAGCGATATATATTGAACCATCACAGGTTAGCCACAACACATACTTTATCTCACATCACTAAAATGTACCTGATGAACACGGACGTTAATAATAACACCATTTGACAGCAGTTTAACAGCGCCACAGTGGGTCACGCCCATGTAGAACACATTTCAAAAAAAATTTAAAAATAGTTGTAGTCTTCGGAATTGAATAAATTATATAAAAAGTAAAAATTGAACTTTTCATGATTTTGAGCCTTTCCGGAGCCCCTTAAAGTGTACTCGCACTCGACGCGCTTCAGTTTTTACACTGGAAACGTTTGTAGGGGTGTCTAACGCTCCTGCACCGGTTGAGTCGTACCGAGGTTAATAACAAAAGTTTTCCGCTAATTTATTGTTACTAATATGGCACACATATACAGACTATTGACAATACAGGTGCAAACGAAAGCGGTGAGTAGAGGTCAATGAAAGAAGAAAATAATCCTAATAAATCTAGGTCCGGAAGCTATGGTTTCTCCGCGTCTTTTCATCGATGCCTGTTCATGTATCCCAGTCGTGTTCCGAATACAAAAATGGTTCAAATGGCTCTGAGCACTATGGGACTCAACTGCTGAGGTCATTAGTCCCCTAGAACTTAGAACTAGTTAAACCTAACTAACCTAAGGACATCACAAACATCCATGCCCGAGGCAGGATTCGAACCTGCGACCGTCGCGGTCTTGCGGTTCCAGACTGCAGCGCCTTTATCCGAATACATTGACAGTGATCCACAATGAGTTCCCGGGATTCATCGATGCTATCAACAGGGCTTTTAAATATTTCGCCACGAAAAAATTACACTGCTTCAGTCGACGGACGTCGGAAGCCATGGTTTTGGCGAGTCGCAACTGACACACTTGGTGTCGAAGATTCTCGTTACCTTTCGGAACAGTCACATAAATGTGTAAAAATATCCTTATAGGTCAGGGAACAACAGCTGATGTAAATGGACCACTTAATTAACCTCATACTATAGAACGTACTCCAGCACCGAATATAAATTGAAATGTTCTTACCGGTCATCTTCCATGTCGTGCAGCTGTTATAAACCGTGGCTCTCCGTCAGACAAAGGTAATTTCATCAGAACAATAAACTGTTCAGGCTATACTTCTGGATCCAGACATGTCTTAACATTTCCAGAAGCGGACGGCGAATATAACGACTTACTTGCTTTGAACAAGGAAGCACATGTAATTCTCCAAGGCCAGACCATGCTATTCGCTAATGGACAACCGGCTAACTGAAAACTAAATTCCGATGAAGTTACTGAGCAAATAATTTGCGAAAGTACCTGAACCGATATGTTCGTCGCTCAGTTTCTCAGAGGTACTTGTGAAAGTAATACACTCCTGGAAATGGAAAAAAGAACACATTGACACCGGTGTGTCAGACCCACCATACTTGCTCCGGACACTGCGAGAGGGCTGTACAAGCAATGATCACACGCACGGCACAGCGGACACACCAGGAACCGCGGTGTTGGCCGTCGAATGGCGCTAGCTGCGCAGCATTTGTGCACCGCCGCCGTCAGTGTCAGCCCGTTTGCCGTGGCATACGGAGCTCCATCGCAGTCTTTAACACTGGTAGCATGCCGCGACAGCGTGGACGTGAACCGTATGTGCAGTTGACGGACTTTGAGCGAGGGCGTATAGTGGGCATGCGGGAGGCCGGGTGGACGTACCGCCGAATTGCTCAACACGTGGGGCGTGAGGTCTCCACAGTACATCGATGTTGTCGCCAGTGGTCGGCGGAAGGTGCACGTGCCCGTCGACCTGGGACCGGACCGCAGCGACGCACGGATGCACGCCAAGACCGTAGGATCCTACGCAGTGCCGTAGGGGACCGCACCGCCACTTCCCAGCAAATTAGGGACACTGTTGCTCCTGGGGTATCGGCGAGGACCATTCGCAACCGTCTCCATGAAGCTGGGCTACGGTCCCGCACACCGTTAGGCCGTCTTCCGCTCACGCCCCAACATCGTGCAGCCCGCCTCCAGTGGTGTCGCGACAGGCGTGAATGGAGGGACGAATGGAGACGTGTCGTCTTCAGCGATGAGAGTCGCTTCTGCCTTGGTGCCAATGATGGTCGTATGCGTGTTTGGCGCCGTGCAGGTGAGCGCCACAATCAGGACTGCATACGACCGAGGCACACAGGGCCAACACCCGGCATCATGGTGTGGGGAGCGATCTCCTACACTGGCCGTACACCACTGGTGATCGTCGAGGGGACACTGAATAGTGCACGGTACATCCAAACCGTCATCGAACCCATCGTTCTACCATTCCTAGACCGGCAAGGGAACTTGCTGTTCCAACAGGACAATGCACGTCCGCATGTATCCCGTGCCACCCAACGTGCTCTAGAAGGTGTAAGTCAACTACCCTGGCCAGCAAGATCTCCGGATCTGTCCCCCATTGAGCATGTTTGGGACTGGATGAAGCGTCGTCTCACGCGGTCTGCACGTCCAGCACGAACGCTGGTCCAACTGAGGCGCCAGGTGGAAATGGCATGGCAAGCCGTTCCACAGGACTACATCCAGCATCTCTACGATGGTCTCCATGGGAGAATAGCAGCCTGCATTGCTGCGAAAGGTGGATATACACTGTACTAGTGCCGACATTGTGCATGCTCTGTTGCCTGTGTCTATGTGCCTGTGGTTCTGTCAGTGTGATCATGTGATGTATCTGACCCCAGGAATGTATCAATAAAGTTTCCCCTTCCTGGGACAATGAATTCACGGTGTTCTTATTTCAGTTTCCAGGAGTGTATTTATAGAAGATGCGTGTGCACTGATCTGCCAGAACACTATGACCACCGACGTGCTATCGATATAAACCTGTCCAGGTGACAGTAGCATCACCTGAAGAGAAATGACAGCTAGTGAGACACACAAATGGCGCAACTAGTATCAGTGAACGTGCTGTCCGTGTGCAGAATGGGGAAGAAGCGCCATGCGACTGAGTTCGACGGAGGGCACGAGCATTTCGGAAACTGCACGACTTTTCGGGTGGTCGAGGAGTGCTGTGGTGAGGGTCTTCAACACGTGGTGAAACGCACGTGAAACTACGTCCAGACGTCATGGGGTTGGGCTTCCACCCCTCATTACACATGTCAGACGTAGTAGGCTGTGCAGACTGGTAAAACAGGACCGGCGGCGGCGAACTGCGGCGGAACTAACATCAGACTTTAATGCTGGGAGGAAAACAAGTACGTCCGAACACAGTTCACCGCACACTCCTAAGGACTGGCCTGTGCAGCCGACAACTCATGCAAGTGCCAAGGTTAACACCACGGCGCCAGCAACAACTTGTCCAGAGGAGCTCGTGCAAGACACCATGACGGCGAAGAAGCATCGTACTCTAGTTGCATACCACATACACCTCTTCATGAAAATCAAGTTTCCCGACAGCACTGGTATTTTCCAACAAGATAATGCACCGTGTCCCAAAGCCAGGAGTGTGATGGAGTGGTTCGAGGAAACAGTGGCGAGTTCCAGTTGATGTATTCGGTCTTCATCTCACCAGATCTGAACCTACTCGAACACATCTAGGATGTGACTGAAAGTGGCGTCAGAGCTCTTCGCCTTCCTCCCCAGAATTTACGATAATTAGGTGGCCTGTGTGCGCAGATGTGGTGCCAACTGCCTCCAGTTCCCTACCAAGGCCTCATTGCTTTCAGGCCACGACGCGTCGCTGCTGTTATCCGTGCCGAAGGTGGACATACCAGCTATTAGGTACGAGGTATGGTCTGGCTGATCGGTATCGTCCTACGAAGGTTAGCAGTCGTCTGCATTGCGGTAGCGCAGAACAAGAAGTCTGAAATAAACCATATCAATCTCGAAATGCCTATAGCGTTCCATTCATGTTGAATCAGATTGTACTGCAGGGAAATAGAGACGTGATGTCCTCATATTTCAGGCACTCTTCTGCCAGGAAGAAATACCGTCTATCCCATTGGACACATCTCCTTGTGTTCCGAAAAATCTCCCAACAGTCGCAGAACGTCATTTCTAAGCACTACAGCCTATAAAAGATCTCTTTGGAGAAACATGCAGTGGCGTACTTGCTCAATGGTGGCACTCCAGACGAGAACACTGCGACATCATACTGATCGCTTTGCACAAACGGGAATTTCTAAGTGGGTGGTGGATAAATATATATAAGAGTGACTTTCCTGGGTAAACAGCAAGTCACCCCCGTTCATTGGACACTATACCGCTACTGCCGGACCATGTACTGTGGTACGACGCTGGTCTCATATTCTGGTTCCCGTCAAAACGCTTACGTTTCTCCTCGCTAAACTGCTTAATGCGAGTCATAGTTACGACAACCGCCGAAAGGTCGAGGGGAACAGCCAAACTCATAGTTACTGGTAGCAGTGTCGGAGAGTATCCACTCCGTAGACTCAGAGCCTAATCCGGTAATCCATCTTACGTCCTTGAACTATTTCTCTGCTGGATATGGAAATCACTCCCAGATCCAAGAGATTCTCCTCACTAACGCCATCTACTTAAATTCTGAAAGGTGCCTCTTTGTTACTCTTTCGTTTGCTCACCACCTGTTTTACCAATTTCAAGATCTGCGAGGGGCGTTTAATAAGTAATGCAAGTAATGGAGTTTCTTTCTCGGCCAGTTTCGGTTAAGAAATTGCGGAAGTAGTTTTGGGGAATCGTGGAATATTCCTCTTCAGCCCCCATACTGTCATGAATTTCCGACAGGTTGCAGAGATATACGTAACCTCCAGACTGGCGTCTGTTATTTAGTTTGTTCGTGTGGGTAACCAGAACCTCTCAGATACTCATAGGCGCTTGCACAACTTCTGCGGAGTCGTGGCAGTGAGGAAAAGCACGGCAAGCCGTTGGGCGAAGCGTCTGTCATCACCGCAACAAGATCGCGCAAACCTATCCTATCTCTCACGTGTCGACCGGCCGCACAAAGCTATTACTCCTGCAGTGCTGGAACGTGTGGACACTCTCATTCGCTGCTCAACTGGATTTCTCTGTTGACAGTGCTGATACACTCGTCCACCAGCGAAGTTTGTGCCCGTTGGGTTCCTCGCCACCTAACAGAAGACCCATAAAGAGCGACGAAGGATAATCTGCCCGGAATTGCTCGCGCATTACGAGGCTGATCGTGATAATTTTTGTCGAACCACCCCACCTCCCCTCCGAAGAAAAAGTTCAAAGCCGTACCCATAGCCGATAAAGTCGTGGGGACGATCGTCTCGGATTCTGAAGGGGTTGTTCTGTTTGATATCCTCCCCCATGGTGTCGCGATCAAATACTGTGCAATCCTGAGGAAACTGAAGAAGCGTCTTCAGCGTATTAGTCGCCACAAAAGTGCAACAGAACTTCTCCCTCTCCATGACAACTCAAGGCCTCACACAAGTCAGCGCACCCATGAGGAGCTCACAGAACTTCGGTGGACCGTGTTTCCTCATCCACCCTACAGCCAGGATCTCGTACCTTCCGACCTGCATCTGTTTGGGCGAATGAAGGATGCGTTCCGCGGGAAGCAGTACGTGGATGTAGGGGAGCTTATCGATGCAGCAAGATGTTGGCGCCGACGTTGAACTGTAGAGAGGTATCATGCGGGCATACAGGCTCTCGCAGTAAGGTGGGGTAACGCCATCGCACTGAACAGAGATTATATTGAAAAATAGGGTTTTGTAGTCAAAAGATTGGGAAACAGTATTGTGTATTGGAATCCTGAATAAAACCAACATGCATTGCATTACTTATTGAAAGCCCCTCGCATAATACACTCCTGGAAATTGAAATAAGAACACCGTGAATTCATTGTCCCAGGAAGGAGAAACTTTATTGACACATTCCTGGGGTCAGATACATCACATGATCACACTGACAGAACCACAGGCACATAGACACAGGCAACAGAGCATGCACAATGTCGGCACTAGTACAGTGTATATCCACCTTTCGCAGCAATGCAGGCTGCTATTCTCCCATGGAGACCATCGTAGAGATGCTGGATGTAGTCCTGTGGAACGGCTTGCCATGCCATTTCCACCTGGCGCCTCAGTTGGACCAGCGTTCGTGCTGGACGTGCAGACCGCGTGAGACGACGCTTCATCCAGTCCCAAACATGCTCAATGGGGGACAGATCCGGAGATCTTGCTGGCCAGGGTAGTTGACTTACACCTTCTAGAGCACGTTGGGTGGCACGGGATACATGCGGACGTGCATTGTCCTGTTGGAACAGCAAGTTCCCTTGCCGGTCTAGGAATGGTAGAACGATGGGTTCGATGACGGTTTGGATGTACCGTGCACTATTCAGTGTCCCCTCGACGATCACCAGTGGTGTACGGCCAGTGTAGGAGATCGCTCCCCACACCATGATGGCGGGTGTTGGCCCTGTGTGCCTCGGTCGTATGCAGTCCTGATTGTGGCGCTCACCTGCACGGCGCCAAACACGCATACGACCATCATTGGCACCAAGGCAGAAGCGACTCTCATCGCTGAAGACGACACGTCTCCATTCGTCCCTCCATTCACGCCTGTCGCGACACCACTGGAGGCGGGCTGCACGATGTTGGGGCGTGAGCGGAAGACGGCCTAACGGTGTGCGGGACCGTAGCCCAGCTTCATGGAGACGGTTGCGAATGGTCCTCGCCGATACCCGGCCTCCCGCATGCCCACTATACGCCCTCGCTCAAAATCCGTCAACTGCACATACGGTTCACATCCACGCTGTCGCGGCATGCTACCAGTGTTAAAGACTGCGATGGAGCTCCGTATGCCACGGCAAACTGGCTGACACTGACGGCGGCGGTGCACAAATGCTGCGCAGCTAGCGCCATTCGACGGCCAACACCGCGGTTCCTGGTGTGTCCGCTGTGCCGTGCGTGTGATCATTGCTTGTACAGCCCTCTCGCAGTGTCCGGAGCAAGTATGGTGGGTCTGACACACCGGTGTCAATGTGTTCTTTTTTCCATTTCCAGGAGTGTATATATCTACACGAAATTTCCAATTTCTTATTCACGCAGTATTTCACTAAGTTATCTTATTCACAGTATACGTTACAATCTGCTAATGACAACAGTGTAGATATGATGTTTAAAGCTTTCCCGGCGTACTGATTGTTCCATAAAAACACGGGAGAACTGCCGGAAGTCAGTAACGTAGTAATACTACTACAGTGGTACTCACCTGAAGATGGCCTGAAGACTCTGCGCCGTAATATCGTGGCAGGACGTTACTGACATCCGGCCGTTCTCCCGTGTTTTTATGGAACAACAATGTAGATAGTTCATACGTAAATATTCACAGCTTACTATACATTTAAACCATGTGACATCAAAACTCCGCCCGCTAAAAATTGTCTGTTTCGAGAGTGACATAGTTTATTTGAAAGCTCGTGTACTGCTCTTTCAAGCAAACGTTTTACTTTTTCTGAAAATTTATGGCTTCAAAGAGTATTAACATTGCCGGCCGAAGTGGCCGTGCGGTTAAAGGCGCTGCAGTCTGGAACCGCGAGACCGCTACGGTCGCAGGTTCGAATCCTGCCTCGGGCATGGATGTTTGTGATGTCCTTAGATTAGTTAGGTTTAACTAGTTCTAAGTTCTAGGGGACTAATGACCTCAGCAGTTGAGTCCCATAGTGCTCAGAGCCATTTGAACCATTTTTTAGTATTAACATTGAGCATTTTGTTCTTAGATAATATTACAATGTATAAATGATATTCTTTCGAAATTCAGTGGCATAGCATTTCGGGGTTGCTGCGCGGTCTTGGGCGCCTTGCCACGGTTCGCGCGGCTCCACCCGTCGGAGGTTCGAGTCCTCCCGCGGGTATGGGTGTGTGTGTTGTCCTTAGCTTAAGTTAATATAAGTTATATCAAGTAGTACATAAGCCCAGGGACAGATGACCTCAGCAGTTTGGTGCCTTAGGAACTTATTACAAATTTCCAAAATTTTCAGTGCCATTGTTTTGCAGTACCGATTCTTCTGTTTCCAGAACTCTACCATCTTACTTAAATACTTGACAATTTGTCATTTATTTAAATTAAAAAATTGCACTCTATCGAAAAGTCTTGGCTAAATTTGGAAATCCCCGTGCAAATTAGATCTTCCCTTTCATAGAAGAGTATCTATTATTTCGCCATTTTCTACTGAAACAGATTTTGGTAAAAATGCTTCACTACCTATCGTATCTTGATATCTTTTACCTTTTTCTTTGTTTTGCATTAACATCCAAAGTGTAATAGTCCATTATGGTTCAAAAATGGTTCAAATGGCTCTGAGCACTATGGGACTCAACTGCTGAGGTCATTAGTCCCCTAGAACTTAGAACTAGTTAAACCTAACTAACCTAAGGACATCACAAACATCCATGCCCGAGGCAGGATTCGAACCTGCGACCGTAGCGGTCTTGCGGTTCCAGACTGCAGCGCCTTTAACCGCACGGCCACTTCGGCCGGCTAGTCCATTATGTTACGATATTGTAATTTCTGTAATACGCTCGTCTGTGAACAGTCGTCAAATAGCCACTGCTATTTGTTGTTTAATAATTAATGTATATAGTTCTTATGTTTCAGTCAGGACCCAGCAATAAATTCAGAAATTGTGTTTCAACATGTAATTTTCCCCTAGTTGTGGAATAGCTACCAATCATGTTCCAACACTTAATTTTCTGTTAGTAATTTTCCTTTAGTCGCGGAGTAGCCTTCAATCCTCGTGAAGGTGTGGTTATGTATAGTTACTTTGTTGATGATTTCCACTTATGAACTATTTGAAACTCCTAATTAATTAGTTTATGGATCTGTTTTAAGATACCAGTGACCATGCATTCGAAAAAGCTGATCATAAATTGTACTTGGTACTAATAAATGAGAAGGGAAATGAAAATATAATCTACAGTATTTTCGTCCCACCTAATAATCACAGGAAGAATGTAAAAGAAGAAATTTGTTGACACTAGGGCATACCCAACAGGTCGGTAATTTACAAGGTCGTCCCAGCTGTTGAATCCCGTCCAGTTTTGGCACATCATATCCGCCGTTTTAAGACTCTTCCATTCCTGTCCGTCCCTCACCAGTCTCGTATAATCAGCTGCTGGTATAACACAATTTCACGGACCTGTTTTGCGCGTCTTCTTGGTTGTGTGGCGCTTCTGCCTCACGCGAAGAGATAACTGCCGGTTTTTTGGTTGGAGTATTAACCGTAGCTGAGAAAGTTTTGCGACAAAAGGAAGAAATAGTCGTATGATATCGGCGAACTGGGAGAGTCCGAAAGATTGCTCAGCCGCCTAACCGGAAAGGGTTTCCTTCCTCCGCACATATCAAGGTTGGGCTTAAACATATAGCCAGATCCTTCCACAGACTAACAGACTCACCTAAGTTCATTAGTGAAACGGGAAATCCACACCCAAGGGGTCTCAGGGAAATGACCCAACTGGAAGGAGTGGACCCCAGGGCTTTTATTTTAACAACATTCACCTTTTTGCCAAAAATACAAATTGAAACCCAGATAACAGGTTCAGGATAGGAAAGGATCAAACATCAACATGTGGAAGGGAGATCCATAATATAGTTAGTCGTTTTCAGCAAATTAACACTTATTTAAGAAAAACATACTGATCAATTAAATGCCAGATTAATAACGACATAAAACCATCAGAATTATAGTGCCATATAAAGTGACAAATTACTGAAATTTAACAATATAAGGAAAGGAAACAGTATTCAATAAACTCAAAGCATCTGAGTTTATGAACAGTTATTTACAAGAATTCATGAGTTAATCCCGCTGAACTCCACAGCCTACAAACCTGGCGGCAGTCGCTCAACCTAGGTATAGCTCCAAGGAACAAAACGACTACTCAACGTTTGCTAGGTATGACAGACGACGCGGCAAAGCGCTCCCGCCGCAATAACAGACCTCGGGCTTTGGGCACGATGCCGCCAAGGCAGCGGCCCAGAAGTGGCGGCTGCAAACACCAAGGTAGACTCGCGTGTTTCGCAGTCAACTGTGAACATAAAACACCCGTGAGGCAGCACCCTCATCAAAAAATTACAGAATATACACAAACAAATGATGAGACTCGCTTTAGCAAGATAAATACAACTCTTAACCTTAGATAAAACAAATAGTCAAATCCAAACTTTATATATATATATATATATATATATATATATATATATATATATATATATGGTTCAAATGGCTCTGAGCACTATGGGACTCAACATCTGTGGTCATCAGTCCTCTAGAACTTTAGTACTACTTAAACCTAACTAACCTAAGGACATCACACACATCCATGCCCGAGGCAGGATTCGAACCTGCGACCGTAGCGGTCACGCGGTTCCAGACTGACGCGCCTAGAACCGCACAGCCACACCGGCCGGCTTGGCTTCCAAGAAGATGCACTAACAACCATAGGCCACTCTCAAGCCAAGGCACACTGCAGAACAAACAAATACATATTATTTACTGAACAAGACACAATACTATTGTGACAATTTTCCTTTAAACAATAAAACTACAATATCACAGTATCCATATGAAGTATGTTACGGCAGGATGTTACGGTGCACTCTCTCCACCGTGAATTATCCTTTTCACTCCTTTTCCAATAACATAAGGAGGCCCTCGTCACCAGAGCACGACCTTCGTCACCGTCTTTAGCGGCTGCCCAACATTCGACAATTCTCTCGGCTATCCGGTTGGGTATATGCGTTGTCCATCCCGAATCTGCCCAACCAATCCCCGCCGCCAGGCACTGCTGCTCCAGCCCTGCTCCTTCCGTCACGTGCCGCTCACAACCCACTCCCAGCGCCGAGCCTCCACACCTCAACCAGGAAAACCAACGATAAGTCACAAGGGAGGTGACTATCAATACCGGTGCCAGAGGTAGTTAGGCCAGCAAACCGAGCCGCCAAGACTCACAAATACAGCTTTATTACACCAACAAACAAATTCCGTAAACAACTATGACAGCTTAAATAATTGTAATAACATATAATGGCCCTAATAACAGTTGTCTGGGCAAAACTTGCCAATAAAGAAATTTTCAAAAACATCTAAATATTCTCAGCAAAATACAGGCCCTCCTTTAAGCTGAAGACAGAAGCATGCACCACTTGGAATTAAGCACAGAATTTGAAAAAAGTCTGCCCCTAACAATGGAAAATCACTTCTCTGAAATCGAAAGTGAGGTTCACTTACCCATTCTTCTTCTGTAAGATACATAAAATTACTATATGTATCAAGTAAAAGATCACAACAATAATCTTTTGCGACCACCGTTAATCCCCCAAGCCTTTCAAGGGCTAAGGCTCATTTAAAGAGAGAAAAAAAAGTACACAGATCAGACAGCCAAAACTTCAACTTTAATGAAACTGAACTTCTCTGGAGAGGTAGTAATTTAGACTGCCACCGCTACACACCGTCTGATACTTCCACTGGTGGGTTGTCTGTTCTGACAACAAGACACCGGTGTAACTGACCGATCACTTCGTAAGGCAGTCGTGCTTGCTCAAACGCCTGCAAGCCCCGGCCGACCAAACTCTAGCAAGTCGTTTCAATAAAATGAATGGCCCGCGCACCTGGAGTACATACAGTGTTATTAGCTGAAGTACAAGTATCACTCAGTAGCCAATGCGCAAAGTTTGATTACAAATAATTTCTCAAATAAGCCACACGGAGCAGAACTGTAGATTTCACAGATACTCTTTATATATAGTGACGCTGAAACAACAGTTCGTGTATAATGCTTATCGCCAAGCTAACAAGTAATGCAAAAAGAAATCAGCTTAAATACAAGTAGACTTTAGTGGCATATATCGAACAAACAACTCAAAACAACATCTCTTGATCATTTTCCTCCCCAAGGTCACAACAAAGCATGAATGCCAATTCCAAATAAATACCTTTTTTTAGTAATTAGGAATTAAAAGCAACTTCATAAAGTCTTAAAATTACAAACAGCTCAGTGCTCTTAGCGGACGTATATTACAAACTGAAATTCAGTAAGGCTTAAAGACTCGGAGGATTAGCAAATGTACCTCTAACTTACAGTTTGTCTTGCTCCCACCAGCTCAGAAAGGCAAAATAACTCGCCTAGAACATCAGCAGGCACAACAGTACGATGACGCAGCCCTCAGTCCTAGCGGAGTTCCATAGGCAAGACTAAAACACAGTAGTGCAACATTAGGCGAGTCAGAATATGGTATTGACATTCAGTATCATAAGGAGCTGTTCTTTATATAAATCAAAAGTCCTTTAAGAAGTCACTCGAGCTGCTCGCGTACAAGCCTTAATAAGCAATAACACACAAAACATATATTTATAATTACATCTGGGCGCAAACCCCTCACAACAGTACGGTCATTTTTTTTCTCACACAACCACTAAGTCACCATTCAGGCAGAAGCGAGCATACAGCCTGGAGTAAAAGAATACCAACGTATAATAACACAATTTCCATAAGGAAGAAATCTTCGCCGGCCACGGAGGCCGAGCGGTTCTAGGCGCTTCAGTCCGGAACCACGCGGCTGCTACAGTCGCAGGTTCGAATCCTGCCTCGGGAGCCGCCTGGAGTTGCCGAGCGGTTCTAGGCGCTAAAGTCTGGAAACGCGGGACCGCTACGGTCGCAGGTTCGAATCCTGCCTCGGGCATGGATGTATGTGATATCCTTAGGTTGGTTAGGTTTAAATAGTTCTACGTTCTAGAGGACTGATGACCTCAGATGTTAAGTCCCATAGTGCTTAGAGCCATTTGAACCATTTGAAGAAATCTTCATCTCAAGTCTACTCAAAAACAACCATCGCGAAAAAAGGAAAGAAGCTTAGCAGTTGCAGGTAATGTAAAGCGTGCGACAAATCCACGGCAGCAAGATAAAGACAGTACCCATTCCAACAGCGAAACACGGCAGCATCGCCGCACTGAACGGCAAAGCACGCGGCTTCCCAATCTGCCGTGTGAAAGCCTGACTTACTCCACCGACTGCCGACAACCTTTCTCTCTGCGAACCATCTCACTTCGCTTCGGCCTAGTGCCACTTGGCTTCCTCGTTCGACAGGTGAGCAAAGATTACCCTTTACGCGGAAATCGACTCGGGCCGAACCGCCGCGGCTCAATTAATACGTAAGTTTGCCGATGAAACTGTCATAACTGAAGGTGGTTTCAATGTAGAGGCACTGACACATGCAAAAATGACTCGGTGGTGTGCTGGAACCCTTGCTGTTCGTATTGTATATATATGGCGTAGTATACAGTATTGATAGTTACCTCAGATTTTCGTAAATGATACAATAATCTATAATGAAGTACTGCCGGAAAATTCTGAACAAATATTGAGTCAGATCTTGATAAAATTTCAAAGTTGTTCATGGATTGGCAGCTTGCTCTAAATGTTCATAAATGTCACAAAACACGAAAAAAAGCTATGCATCCTATGTAACCTATGACTTCAGTATCAATGAGCCACAGTTGGAGTCGGTCAGCTCATGCAAATATCTCAGTGAAATACGTTTTGGGAGTATGAATTGGGATGATCACACAGGTACAGTTCTACGTAAGGCCAGTGGCGGACTTAATGCTATTGGTAGAATACTGGGCAAAAGCAATCACTGTCGAAAGTAGCTACCTTAAAAATCACTCGTAAGATCAACATTATGTGCAGTTTATTTTCTTAAGTAAAATTAATGTGTTTGAGAGAATACTTCAAATATTTCAACAGAGGTACAGTGAGCGCAGACAAAATTAGCCTCCAAGATATTCTACCTATCGAGGTGGCAGACTGGTTATCTCACCGGACTTGCATTCGGAAGGACAACGGTTCCAATCCGTGACCGCCCATCCAGATTCAGATTTTCCGTGATTTCCCTTAATCGTTCCGGTCAAATGCTGAGATGGTTCCTTTCAAAGGGCCCGGTAGATTTCGTTCCCCAGTGCATTTGTTCAGACTCTAGTAACTTTCTGTCGAGGGGCTTTAAATTCTAATCACTTTCTTTCTAAGATTCCCGAGCGTTGAAGACGTTTTGGTAGTAACATAGTATGCGGATATCAAAGAGATTGACTACATTCGGTTTAAGGCGCTGCAGTCATAGACTGTGCGGCTGGTCCCAGCGGAGGGTCGAGTCCTCCCTCGGGCGTGGGTGTGTGTGTTTGTCCTTAGGATAATGTAGGTTAAGTAGTGTGTAAGCTTAGGGACTGATGACCTTAGCAATTAAGTCCCATAAGATTTCACACCCATTTGAACATTATTTTGATTACATTACAGTTTAGAGTAAACATAAAATATGTGGGTCATAATTATTATTACTTAGATTTTTTCCATCTTAAGCATACTAGGCATCTAGTGCAATTTTTGCACTAGATGCGTTTCACTTCTGTTACGAAAGTGCCCTAGGTGGTGACACCATTAACTCCATGAAAACATGTTAATGTTTTTAACTTTCTATTACTCACCGCTTAAAAATAGATTTTTGAAGAATAACATAACTACCAGTTACTTACGGTGTCTATTACTGCTTCTGAATTACTGTCATGAACCAAACTATTATGGCCGTCTGCTTACTAACACATTGATTCACTTTAGCATCAGCTGTTCCCCGTTGCATTGATTATACAAGATTTTGGTATGGAGCACTAGATGTCTTAGTAATGGTTAAGGATTTCCCGTACGTTACAAAAAAATGGCTCTGAGCACCATGGGACTCAACTGCTGTGGTCATCAGTCCCCTAGAACTTAGAACTACTTAAACCTAACTAACCTGAGGACATCACACACACCCATGCCCGAGGCAGGATTCGAACCTGCGACCGTAGCAGTCGCACGGTCCGTACGTTACAGGCCTGTGGTTTGCGGACGTAGAGCTGGCACCGGACAGCGCTCAAGACGAGTTCCTTCGGGTCCAGATAACTACGATGTTCATGTTTTTTTTTTTTCAATTTAATCTGGCACAGTTCAGAAAAAACGGGATGGTGGGTTGTTCTGTCAACGATAAAGACTACTTACGGGGTGTTGTAAGTGAAAATGTGCACGAACATGTTCAAATAGTGGGGTCCTTTGTCATTCATCAGGGAGAGAAATATCAAACACTTTTAGGGCCAATATTTCTCATGTAAACACTGCAAAATCTCCGCCTGGAGTGAATGGTGACCATAGGGTACCTCATAGGGAGGAGGTAGCCTCTGATAGATGACTGCTCATCGACTGTTTCTGTCCAGTAATGGTTTCTCAAGTGATTTGCTTCACTGTGGTCCATCTGCCCGCTGTCGTAATCCTCAACATTCGACGGACCTCCGCTCGCCCCAAAAACCAGGCGAGATTTGGTGTGCCCCCCCCCCCCCCCCCCCGCCAGCCAATCCTCTCTCGCGAGGCTTACCCCATAGTCGCGTAAAAAAGAACATAAAAATGAGTTTTCTAAATTTGTTTTAAGGATTGATTAAAACACTTTAATAAAACCATGTTTTATTTACAAAGAACGTTAAACTGGATTTTTAACACGTGTTTAAAAACACTTTACTCTAAACATACCAACTCTAAACATACCAAACATACCATTCAGACGGACAGACAGACAGAGAGACGGATAAAAAGGCTTCACGAAAACGTATTAAGCATTTTTATCTCGAAAACATGACCGTTTATTCGTATGTTATATACATTAAACGTAATTCAACCTTTTCTTGTTTTACAGATGAAAGACAACACTGTCTGCACCTTTCCTTGAGCCTTGGTTTATATTATCACTAAGAAATCCTTGCCGGTAACTTCAGCTTAGTTTCCTTTCACAAACTATTAACTTCTTGCTCACACGTGTGCTTACACTTGTCTGCTTGCCGCTTAACATACGCAATGTAAAAGTTTTGATCCAAAAAAAAAAAAATGGTTCAAATGGCTCTGAGCACTATGGGACTCAACTGCTGTGGTCATAAGTCCCCTAGAACTTAGAACTACTTAAACCTAACTAACCTAAGGACAGCACACAACACCCAGCCATCACGAGGCAGAGAAAATCCCTGACCCCGCCGGGAATCGAACCCGGGAACCCGGGCGTGGGAAGCGAGAACGCTACCGCACGACCACGAGATGCGGGCTTTTGATCCAAATTCTTGCTTAACACTCTAACATCTGCTTTATACGTGTTGAAGTGATTTAGATAGACGCTGCAGAGATCACATGGGCGGCACTTGATACAAACCGGGGAATTCCGGGTATGCACAAGTTCAGATCAGCGAGGAAATAAAGGCAGATGGACACTTTCATATTGTGTATGCTCCGGATTAACTCTGGACGACCCTTAACGTAGTAATGTCCTCGACAGTTCACTACGGCAGCGGCACATACGTGCCCCACATGGAAGTAATCACAGCGCGTCCTTTGGACTGTGGCACCTAAAATACTCTGTGTACGTGGTTAATAAATGACTATGCCATGCGTAGAGTGCCCACAGTCTCTGCCTGTGGTTAAATGTTTTTGCATGAAACATCTTTGGGTGATAGATCGTGTCATGGGGAACAACTTCTGCTTCAGATAAAATTATTCTCTGACGCTTCCCGGCGACAGTAAGCTTCCCACATAGTATTTTCCAGCCGTAAGACGACGAGGTTGCAACGAACTAGCAGGGTCTACTAAACCGATGGGCTGCATACTACATATCCCTGTAAACAGACAGATTGCCATGAGTGACCATAAGCAGATAATGATATTTTAAAAGAGAATGGCTCGGCCTCCCCCAGTCCCCGCAGACCAGAGGACTGGATTACAGACAACACACAGTGTCGCAGAGTGTCATTGCCCTGCCAACTCTCATGGACACAACCAACACAGAAGGACGCAACGTGTTTCTCGCAAGCGTCAGCAAACATTTTGTCACTAACGAAATTTGTTCAACATGACGTGATCTGTCATCTCCAGACGCTTGATGTAAAGACTTTGAAACACCATGTATATTGAAATAAGCTACCTAACAGACGTTACTTTTATTTCCTTGTATTTATTGCCTTGTATTTATTGTATTATTTATTAGTATCGGGCACACACTCATCATCAGGGGCACCTGCATTACAGAAGATATAATATCTTTATCTCTAGTGTACACTCTCTCTTATTGCTCAGTGTCACTACTACTGTTTCTTAGAACACGCCAAAGACATCCGATAATGACAATCATATAATGATCTAATTATATGACAGTTTTAATCAGCGTATTAATTTAGTGTATTACGTACTTGCCAGTGAAGAGCTTAACATCCAAAGATATTGATAGAGTTGTTTATTTAATAGATTATACCATTTCATTTTTAAACATAGGAACAGAGTATTCATACAAAAATACACTGCGCAACAGAATTAAAGTACCACTTTTTTGAAACCCCATAACTGAATCCCATTCTGAATCGTAAGTTTGAAATTTGGCTCAAAGGTGCCTTAAACCTTCTCTTGTGTTGGTGCAAAAGCGTGGCTCCCCGCGATGTCACCCTCTGGCTCTGGCGACGCTTTAAACAGCAAGGTGTTGACGCTTGCGAGGAAAAGGGCACGGCTCAGAAATTCGTGTGGGTTGTAAAGTGGATGATGATGTCACATTGACACCAAATTTCAGCAGAATTCTGCTCAACGCCACCGCAGACGTGACACATGATGACCACCACAGCTCCTATTACCCACATTTCACCCCTTCTGTGATGCCTCTTTGAGATCTCTAAGATGGAGAGAGGCAACAAAACGACTATTCACATTGACGTGTAGAATGTATGAGTCTGGCGACATACCGTCTGACTTCCGGAAAAATATCATCCACACAATTCAGAAGACTGCGAAAGCTGACAACTGCGAGAATCAGCGCACAATCAGCTTCACAGCTCATGCATCCAAGTCCCTGACAAGAATAAAACGCAGAGGAATGGAAAAGAAAATTGAGGATTTGCTAGATGACTATCCGTTTGGCTATAGAAAAGGTAAAGGCACGAGAGAGGCCATTCTAACGTTGCGGTTGATAATGGAAGCAATATGGAAGAAATACCAAGACACCGTCAGAGTACTTGTCGACCAGGAAAAACAGTTCGACAACGTAAAATGGCGCAAGATGTTCGAAACTCTGAGAAAGATAGGGGTAAGCTATAGGGAGAAACGGGTAATATACAAGATGTACAAGAGCCAAGAGGGAATAATGAGAGAGGACGACCAAGAACGATGTGCTCGGATTAAAATGGGTGTAAGACATGGAAGTAGTCTTCCGCCCCTACCGTTCAATCTGTACATCGAAGAAGAAACGACAGAAATAAAAGAAAGATTTAGGAGTGGAATTAAAATTCAAGGGTTTTAATGATATGATTCGCTGGTGACATTGCTATCCTGAGTGAAAGTGAAGAATAATTACATGGCCTGCTGAATGGAATCAACAATCTAATGACTCCAGAATATGGATTGACAGAAAATCGAAGAAAAGTAATGAGAAGTAGCAGAAATGAGAACAGCGAGAAATTTAACATCAGGATTGAAGCACATGAAGTTAAGGAATTTTGATACCTTGGCAGTAAAATAACCAATTACGGACGGTGTAAGGAGGACATCAAAAGCAGACTAGCAATGGTAGAACGGGCATTTCTGGCCTAGAGAAGTGTGGCAGTATCAAAAATAGGCCTTAATTTGAGGAAGAAATTGTGAGAAAGTACGTCTGCAGTGCAGCATTGTATGGTGGTGAAACATGGACTGTGGTAAAACCGGAACAGGAGAGAATCGAAGCATTTGAGATGTGGTTCTATAGCCGAATGTTGAAAATTAGGTGGAGTGATTAGGTAAGCTTACCATAATTTGACGAGAAACAAAGTTGTAATTTGATGAAATCTTACCGAGGTATCAACCGAGTCGTGGCGTTTTCTGTTCGTCATCTTTAGAGGCGCACTTCACATAGTTTATTTACTGCGTCGCTGATGCCCCTGAAGATGTGTAGAAAATTCGTCGAAACGTCACGATGGCACCACGTCTCGGCTGATAACCTGAGGAGATTCCCATTTTGATCACTGATTCTCGTACTACCACTGGTTTGCAGAGCACATTTCCAACCATTATGTACTCTAGATACTGATATACAGGGTGAAAAGTATTTAAACCGACAAACTCTGGGAGGTTGTAGGGGACATAAAAACATATTTTTCCCTAATGTCATTTTTTCCTATGAGGATTATTTACACCGGTGGAAGCCGTATTACGCTCTTCAGTTGTTAGAGGCCGTATTACGATCTTCAGTTGTTAGAGGGCGTATTACGCTCTTCATTTGTAGTCAACTGCAGTCCACCAGTGTAGTAGTGCATTGTCTCTGTTTACTAATGGAGCGATACACCTGGAGTGAGTAC